>NC_066584.1:457381980-457687364 GCF_024323335.1 Lathyrus oleraceus | reverse complement strand
AAGAATAAACTTTAGAGTGATGAAGATAATCCTCTTGAGCTACATCACGAGGAATTAATTTGGTCAAGAAAAAGGGTAGGGGACAGAATAAACTTACTCAACCTAGTATTAGAATTAACACCCGAGCCATGCCAGGTAAACGACACCACTCAATGAAATCTATTTATTGGGATTCTAGAGGAGTAGGAAACCTTGATGTTAGGCTAGATATTAAAAATCTTTGTGATTAACAAAAGTATGCCTTGCTTTTGAAAATCTTCATATTCTTCAAAGAAGCGTTAGTTCCAAGACAATTCTTCGTCAACAATTACAAATCTTCTCAATCAAGATTTTAATCCAAAACATGAGGTTGGAGATGAAAGAATTTTGATTACAAGTGATTTGAGTTTTCAAAATAAAAAAGAGTGGAAGTTGTTATCACGTAGTTACGTACCTTGTTTTTAAAGATATGAGATGATAAAATATTTATAGGTGCTGGAGATTAAGCACAAAAATAGGTGAAAATTGTTGTTATATTCGATTCAATTTT
Organism: Lathyrus oleraceus; assembly: GCF_024323335.1. NCBI lineage: Eukaryota > Viridiplantae > Streptophyta > Magnoliopsida > Fabales > Fabaceae > Lathyrus > Lathyrus oleraceus. The sequence goes on along the minus strand of NC_066584.1, from coordinate 457,686,835 downwards.
TTTTGTTGATTTGAGTCAAAGGAAAAAGTATAGCGGAACAAGACCAACATAAAAGAAGTGACATATTTCCCGTGATTCGTTATAAATGTGATTCAAGTCATGAAAGGTCATGATCGAGTCACGTAGAAACTGTGATTCCAATTAATTTGGACAGAGTCAAATAGGAAAATGTGAGAAACTGTATGATTTGATTTATGTTTAAGTGGTGATTTCAATAAATTTGGAAAGTGGCTAACAAAAGCTTGTGTGATTCGAATCATGTGCAACTTGTGACTTGACTCACAGTGTTGCATGATTTCAATCAAGTGAGAGTTGTGGTTTGAGTCACAAACACAATAATTCTTATGTTTTCCTCTATTTGATTTGATTCGAGTCATGATTTGTGAGTGATTTGAATCACACACGTAAAATATGGTTCTTGTTCTATTAACTTAACCAATTGGATTAACATGAATCAACATGTAAGCTAGTATATCCCACATAACTTGAACCAACATCAAAGATGGTTCTTGTTCCATTAACTTCATCAATTGGCTTAAAACACAATGATCATACTCAAATGAAAACACTTGAATTACACATGCTAAAACGAGTGAATTCAAAACTTAATCCAAATCTGTACAATTGAATATAAGACTTAATAAAAAATAACAACAAAATGAAAGCTTAAGAGATAAGCAACAAAACCATATTGAGGTTCTCCCTTTGAATGTTTTAAAGACATGAAGCTTCACCAGTGATATATTTCCAACTTATTGATCATGGTGACTAACTTGAAGATATCTCAAGCCTCATTAAATATAATATTCGAGGCTCCTATAAAGTGTTTATCATATTGGAAAATCTAGCAAAGGACGATCAAGAAATATTCAGAGTTATGAAAGCTCTCTAGATCGTGTGTGTCTGAGTGACCAGAGTCTAGTGAAAGTACGAGAATAACTCCTAAGATACTAAGGTAACAAACAAACACTTAAAACTTGTTTGAAGCCTCTTTTTACCTAATAAAACACCTATTTTTTAAGCCTTAGCTAGTCGATTAGGATACTGTCAACTTGATTAGGAATTTTTTTTGAACTACCTAATTGATTAGATCCTAAGGCTAATCTATTAGGTGAAGCATAATTGACTAAATAATCGATTATGAAAGTTTCTTAATGATTGGTAATAGTTCTCTATCCAAACTTTCCATATTGGGCACAGATAATTGGTTACTTGAAGTAAATAACCAATTAGATTTAGGAACTGATTTATTTGGTGAGTTAATTGATCCATGGATCATTTCCTTATTTAGCCAAATTTTTTCCTATACAAAGGAGATGCCTCTTCACTTTATTAAACACAAAATTATGAATTTCTCTAATTCTTCTCAATATCTCCCTCTCTCTCTCTCTCTCCCCCTCTTTCTCCCCCTCTCTCTCTAAAATATTGTCATTTCACCAAAGTTGCCTTTGTGCCTTGTGAGTAAAAACTGTTTGTGAGAAAAGAGTTATACTTATTTCGTGCCATTGTTGTTATTTTCAAGAGTGCAATAATCTTGAAGAATTGAGTGTGGTTCTTGAGATAAACCATTTGAAAATTATAGTTTAGTTATAGAACTCACCTTGGAAAAGGTATGTTTGGTTATTAAAGTCAACTTGTAAAATCTCTACCAGGTTCGTGAGTCCAGCCCGTGGAAAAGCTTATTTTTGCTTGGGGATTAACCAGTGTAAGATCTCTTGACTCGCTTGTATCAAAGGTTCGTGGGCATAACCTATAAAATCATAATATTATAGTTAAATGACAAGAAGATATCTTAGGGATTGGAGTAGGCCAATATTTTGTCAAACCTAGACAATTCGTGGGTGTCATCTTTCTAACCCTTATATTTTAATTTATGATATTTACTTTATTGCTTTTATTTTCCACTGCTTTTATTTTGATCTTAAAGATACTAACACAATTTTCTTATTAATTAATACAAACTCTAAACTAATCGTGAACTTTGAATACCACAATTCACCCCATATTGTGCTTGAAGTTGAAGCTACACGAAAAATATCAGAGCGCATTGCACGCTCGAAGATACAATAGAATCACCATCGAAATTTATTTATACCCGAAGGAAAGGGAAAACATCGATAAAACCCGAGGGAAGAGAAAATGGGTAAGGAATTCGGTTGTACAAGGGGAAAGTATTAGCATCCCTCACATCCGTTGTACTCAACGGTAACCATTTTGATTGTTCTTTGCTTGAATGGGTGTTACTATCTAAAGATTACTCGCAAAGAGAAAAAAAAGAAAGAAATAAACAAAGTGCTCAGTGAGGATTAGGATCCTCATGCCTACGTATCCTTGTAGTGCAATAAGGAATTCAGAGCTCCATAGTTCATAGAACTATTGGTGGGAGATGAAAGAAGTTGTGATAAAGGCATGGTTTGAACCAAATGATAATGTTGTTTGAACCCATAGGGTAGGTGTATCTGAACCAACGAGAAACGCTGACATCAAGCCAAAAATAAAGGGTTTTGCCTATATAAGGACTTGCAAGGTAAGTAAGGAGATGCTTGTCTAAGAAACGTGAGTACTAACAAGACAAACAAAATGGCTCTTGGTTCAGAGGCATGCATTGGTTATTGGTCCAAAAGTATGTACGAAATCCAAAGAAAGATTATATTTGGTTCAAAGAGACAGTATATAACTGGGAATCAATGATTGAAGGTATTGAATGATGAATAATGAGATATCTGGATGGTGCCCTAGGCAGAATAAGAAATAATAATAAATATGCTCGCCAAGGATTTGAACCCTTGTGCCTATGTATTCTCATCGTGCAATGAGAAAGTCAGAGCTCCGTAGTTCGTAGAACTAATGAAAAAAGAAAGAAAGAATTGATTGGATTTCCAAAAGGAGAAGTAAATTGCTTAAATAGCAAGAGTGTGGCATTAGCCAATAAAGGGTCATTAGCCAAAGTAACAAATGAGATATGATTGCCTAAACACGAGAGGATTTATAAGGCAAAAGAGCTCGAAAGGATTCATCTAAGAAAGAGAGGACTTATAAAGAGAGTAATGAATAAAAGATGATTTGCCTACATATGAGAGGTTTTATAAGGAAAAAAGCTCGACAGGGTTCGCCTAAGCAAGATAGATCTTATAAGGAGAACAATGAACGCAAGATGATTTGCCAACACACGAGACGATTTACAAGGCAAAGGAGCTCTAAAGGGTTTGTCTAAGAACAAGAGGACTGGTAAGAAAAAAATGAATAAGAGATGATTTGCCAACACACGAGAGGATTTACAAGGATAAAGATCTCGAAAGGGTTTGTTTAAGCATAAGACGACTGATAAGACAAACAATGAATGAAAGATGATTTGCCAACACACAAGAGGATTTACAAGGCAAATGAGCTCGAAAGGGTTTGTCTAAGTACAAGAGGACTGATAAGACAAAGAATTGATGAGAGTTGATTTGCCAACACACTAGAGGATTTACAAGGCAAAAGAGCTTGAAAGGGTTTGTCTAAGCACAAGATGATTGATAAGACAAAGAATTAATGAGAGTTGATTTGCCAACACACTAGAGGACTTACAAGGCAAAGGAGCTTAAAAGGGTTTGTCTAAGCACAAGATGACTGATAAGACAAATAATGAATGAGAGATGATTTGTCAACAACACACGAGAGAATTTATAAGACAGAAACACTCGAAAGGGTTTGTCTAAGCATAAGAAGACTCATAAGATAAATAATGAATGAGAAATGATTTGACAACACACGAGAGGATTTACAAGGCAAAAAAAGATCGAAAGGGTTTGTCTAAGCACAAAAGGACTGATAAGACAAATAATGAATGAGAGATGATTTACCAAAATACAAGAGGACTTACAAGGCAAAAAAGTTCGAAAGGGGTTGTCTAAGCACGAGAGGACTGATAAGACAAACAATGAATAAGAGATCATTTTCAAACACACGAGAGGATTTAGAAGGCAACAGAGCTCGAAATGTTAGACGGTGTGGCTAGTGATCGAGAGGAGGGGTGAATAGATCACCTCTTTTAAAAATAAACGGATTTAAAATTTTATCAGAGTTTTTAAACTTGGCGGAAAATTTCAGTCCCGAATCGACTTCCGTCTATTCTGAACCGCTACTAGAAAACCGGACACGCGAATTTATTGCTGGATTTGAATTAGAATGACAGAAATTATTAACACTAGAATCTTGTCAAATTAATGCACTTATCACTAAATCCTAATTCCAATGAATAAAACTCAACTAACAGTTTTATCAAACAGTTGGTGTGTATGTGATCAATGATGAACAACAGTGAGGTTTAGTTAAAGAAGTTTTCTTGCCACTGCTGTCTCTCAAGAAATACAGTCACAACACACTAAATGAAAATGCGAAACTGTTGGAAACGTAAAGAGGAGTAAGGTAAGAATACGATACGCAGAGATTTGGTAAGGAAGTTCCCCACGTCGTCCTCGCGTGTGGGTACGTCTCCCTCTCAATTTCAAATGAAATTGAGAACTTTGATTATCAATTATGCCGAATTCGTTGATACAAGGTTATGATACAAAGACAGAATTCTAAATTCCAAGAACTTCTTCTTGTATGAAACCTCCACTTGATCTGAGCATGATCAAGAATTCCCTGCACGAAATTGCAAACAATTCACCGGTTCCACGACCTGTTTGCGAAATCCCCCGATCTCCAAACGCAACGCTGCGGCTGAATCTGTTCTGCAAACGTGACTAACAAACCCACAAGAACACTCCTGTTCTTGAAGGACAAACCAATAGGTTTTTTCTCGAAACCCCCTTCAATCTTCAACTCAGCTAGATCCTCGATCGTTCCACTGAGAACCTCAGCTAAATCCTTGATCGTACCACTGAACGTTATCTCGTTGATCCTTTAATCCAAAGAACAAGAATGATTATGTGTTGATGTTCTTGAAGAAAAGTGATTGAGAAGATGAAGAAGATGAAGTCTCTTTCAGGTTTCTATCTGCTCAAAAACAATTGCTGCTACACACTGCTTTGATCTTGTGTTCAACTGTTTTTCTCTTCTGAATTCGTATTTTACCACTGCTGTCATAACATTTCTTATATATGAAAAAAACTGAAGCTGTTAGAATATAAAACAGACTTATGCATTGATACATGAGGGTATGCATCGATGCATACTGTAAGATAAATGAGTTTTTGGTGAATTTAAGTGAGCATGGATCGATGCATAATTCGTATGTATTGATGCATATGATATTTCCACTAACATGGATCGATACATAATTCGTATGCATTGATGCATAGGACATTTCAACTAATCATGGATCGATGCAAGGCACGTATGGATCGATCCATAGAGCATTTTGCTTGTCCATGTATCGATACATGATTCGTATGCATCGATGCATACTGAACAAAAGAATTTTGTAATTTACAATATACTGTATGGATCGATGCATAGGATTATGTGTTGATGCATACTGACACAAAATGGATTTTTTTAAGAGATGTATCAATGTAGGTATTTATGTACAGTCATGCAACAATAGAATGGGATAAAAACACAATAAAAACACAAATGTATCATGTAAGGTAATGCACAACCAACATTTGGATGATGATCACACAATTTGCTATCATTCAAAATTTATTCCAAGTAAAGAATTTTCTCACAAACTCCCCCTTTTTGATGATGGCAAATTTTTGGCAAGATGTGTGATACTCCCCCTGAGTTTGTGCATATCTGCATTTCTCCCCCTTTGTCAACATCAAAAAGAGGAAGAAACAGGTTTATCAAGGCAACATGTTGTAGCAGGACATGGCAAAAAATTGATAAAAACGCTATCAATCACAAAGAAGGAAGCTTCAAAGTAAAGAATCACTCACAAAGAATGACAAATAAGGGCAATAGCAATAGAGGTAAACAGAAAGTGAAAAGCATTTAAGGATTCGAACGAGTTTAAGAATTACATAAGCTAAACCATATATTGTGCAACAATTCAAATAAAACTTGAGCAATATGAGATGAAATGCAGTGAAATGAAATGGGGCTGGGTTAATGGGGATTGTGGCCACCACAGGACTCCTCATCATCTCTATCAGGATTTCTGAAACTTGGCGGAGGCGGAGGAGGAGGCATTGTGTTTGGATTTTGGCCCATGAAGGAGTATTGCCTAAACCGGTCCTGAACTTCAATGCTTCTAAACCTGTCCATAATACCCGGATTTTCCCGGCAGTCGTCCATAAAGCCAGACATTTCATTGTAGAAAACTTGGTGCCACTTAACCAAGTCTAGGTGCCAAGAGTGTTGATTCTGCTACATTCGTGTATGCTCATCATGCCAGTCACGATGCTCCTGATGCCACTCATTTTGTTGTACATGCCAATGTCGTGCCTCTTCATGACGTTCTTTGTTGGCAAGTTCCATTTGTTGAAGCATATGAGTGATTTCCGCAGTAGGTGTTGAAGATGAAGTACCACCGGAGAACGGAGGAGCCGTAGGTTCAGGCACATAGTTGGTTGGAGACCACCTTCGTGGCACCCAATCACCCCAACCAGCATTTTCCTCAGCTGGAGGCACATTTTCTTCATGCGCATCCTGCATTTCTTCATCAGGCTGGTCTTCAACAACATGGATTCGTTCAGAAGGCACATCAAAGTTGTAGATCCTTGTTCTGGATTTTCTTTCAAAGAAGTAGAAGCATTTACGGTCCTTGTCCCACCGATATCCCATATGTGATAAAGTGGAAGAGTCAAACTCTTGAGCAGGAGATGGAGATAGGAGAGGAACTGGAGGAATTGCAACCTTCCAAAACTTTAGAATTTTGATTATTTGAGAAGCATAACCTAGAGCCACATTCTTGGAGCTGTCTCGCACGAAAAATAGACGTTTTACAAAGTAATTTGCCCAATTCAAGGGAACCTTATTTTGCAGAATGTAGAGAAGATGTATGCTTGCCCTGTCCAACCGAGAGTGTCCACTGCTTGTCGGACGCAGAATGTGTGAGATTATCCAATGAAGAATACGCGGAGTTTTCTTAATCATACCCGACGTGACGTGTTCATCCTCACTCAGCGGTCTGTCTATCTTTAAGATAGATGGAGTAAAGTCCTTCATGTCAAATTCAGTATCAAAATGCAGGTCATGCCAGGACTTGAAATTTAGCGACGGAGGCGGAATTTGAAACACCGTTTCCCAATCAGAGGCTTCAAAAGTATATGTTCTGACACCGATAGAACACCTGAACATATAGCCTCTACCAGTTTGTAAACCAGCATAAAAGGCCCGGATGAAATCCTCATGGTAGTCATCCTTTGTAGACAAGAATGACCCGAGTCTTTGTGCATCTAGGAGTTCAACCACATCATGGAGATGCAGATGAATGACATCGTTTTTGTCAAAGACATGGGGTTTCATAACTAACCTTGTCTTGAAGGAATCCTCAAATTCAGTAGCAATTGCTGGATGAAGCAAGTCTAAGGCATTTGGAGGAATGTCCGGTGACTGCTGAGAAGTACCAACTGGTTCCTTTCCTTTTCCTTTTCCCTTTGCTCTGGCTGGAATGGTGCGTGGAGGCATGGTGATGAGAGATTTAGGGTTTTAGAGTGAGTGATGATGAGGAAGATTAGGGTTAGCCGCTGTTTTTGGGGTTTATGAGTACTGATGATATGAAGTCTTGAGATAGGAAGTGATAAGGGTGGCTGATGTGTCGATGCATGAGAGAGAAAAAAATATGCATTTAATTCAAATAGCATCAGTATGTGTCGATGCATGTGGCCATGGGTCGATGCATATCAGGCATTTTTGTTTTTAACAGGTCCATGTATCGATGCATGCGACGGATGGATCGATGCATCTTGAACTAGTTTTAAAAAATTTGAAATGCAGAAGATATGAATCGATGCATACATGTTTGGATCGATACATACTGATGCCAAAGCAGATTTTAATGAATTTTTATGCAGTATGGATATGCATTATGAAGTATTTCATGATGGTTATGCCCAAGGCTAATTCACAAATCAGATTGTTAATGTGCAAACAGTATAGGCAGACAATATATGCATCCAAATTTACATCAATGGGAGTAAGAACTTTTGTTCTAACATACACAACCACTTAGTAGTAAAAGAAGTGTAGAAAGGAGTGATATTACCTCTGTTGACGTAATCTTGTGATGGATAAGTGACATCTAAAACGAATCTCATCAACCAAGGTGAGGCATAATATAATTAAGAACCAACATGCTTAAGACATCAAATGAGAAAGATCTAAGATCCCTAATTCACGACGAATGTTGAAGAAAGGTTCCGTTGCCAAAGGTTTAGTGAATATATCAGCAAGCTGATTTTTGGAGTCAACATGCTCAAATACAACGTCTTCTTTTTCAACATGGTCGCGAAGAAAGTGATGTCTAATCTCTATGTGTTTAGTGCGTGAGTGTAAAACAGGGTTTTTAGTAAGGTTTATGGCACTAGTGTTGTCACATTTTATTGGAATACGTTTGAGTTGAATATTAAAGTCTTGTAGTTGTTGCTTTAGCCACAAAATCTGAGCGCAACAACTACCGGCTGCAACGTATTCAGCCTCTGCAGTTGACAAAGCCACAAATACCTGCTTTTTGCTATGCCAACTTACCAAGGAGTTTGAAAACAGGTGACATGTACCACTCGTGCTTTTCCTATCTGATTTGCAGCCAGCAAAATCAGAATCGGGGTAACCTACTAAACTACAATCACTTCCTTTGGAATACCACAACCGATATTTAGGTGTTCCATGAAGATATCTAAATATGCGCTTGACAGCTTTTAGGTGCGATTCCTTAGGATTTGATTGATATCGTGCACACATACAAACACTAAACATGATGTCAGGTCTAGACGCAGAAAGATACAGAAGAGATCCAATCATACCTCTGAACTTTTTGACATCTATGCACTTACCATGCTCATCCTTATCCAGATTTCCGTTGGTAGGCATATGGGTGTCAATTGATTTTGAGTCATTCATTCCAAAGCGCTTGAGTAGTTCTCTGCAGTATTTTGTTTGACATACTGCTGTACCCTCATCAAGTTGCTTTATCTGCAGTCCTAGGAAGTAGTTCAGCTCCCCCATGAGACTCATCTCAAATTCACCCTGCATAACCTTAGAAAATTCTTCGACCAAGTGTATGTTAGTTGAACCAAAAATTATATCGTCTACATAAACTTGAACTAAAAGGATATGCTTTCCTTTGTGCTTAATAAAGAGAGTGTTATCCACTTTACCTCTTGAATATCCATGATCAATTAGAAATTTGCTAAGCCTTTCATACCAAACCCGAGGGGCTTGTTTAAGACCATACAAAGCTCGTTTTAATTTGTAAACATGATCTGGATTTTCAGCATTCTCAAAGCCAGGAGGTTGTGAAACATATACCTCTTCATTTATGACACCATTAAGGAAAGCACTATTTACGTCCATTTGGTAAAGCTTAAAATCGTTGGAACACGCATAGGCAAGCAAGAGACGTATAGCTTCAAGGCGAGCAACTGGAGCATAAGTTTCCTCATAGTCTATGCCCTCCTCTTGGTTATACCCTTGTGCTACTAAACGTGCCTTGTTCCTAGTTATCACTCCGTTTTCATCAAGCTTATTTCTAAAAACCCATTTAGTACCTATGATGTGATGATCTCGCGGACGAGGGACAAGTTCCCAAACGTCATTTCTTTTAAATTGATTAAGCTCTTCTTGCATGGCCATTAGCCAAAATTCATCAATCAAGGCCTCTTTGGCGTTTTTAGGTTCTACTTGTGAAACAAAAGCGAAGTGAGAACAAAAATTACTTATCTTAGAACGGGTCATTACTCCCTTTGAAATGTCTCCCAAGATGTTGTCGATATGATGGTCTTTTGAGGACTTCCAAGCTGTTGGAAGTTCATTCACTTCAGCTGTCTTTTCTTCCTCATCTTCTTTATGACTAGTATCTTCCTCCTTCTCATGGGCAACTGTTTTGGACTGATCAGTTTCCTTAACAGCTTCCTTGAGTATGTCTTCTGAAGATACACCTGCGTCATCAAAAGAGATACCTTTTCCGACATTTTTCGGATAAGACTCATCAAAAGAAACATGGACAGATTCTTCAACAGTAAGTAAACGCTTATTATACACTCTATATGCTTTGCTTGATAGTGAGTATCCAAGAAAGATACCTTCATCTGCTTTTGCATCAAACTTCCCAATATTTTCCTTACCATTATTCAAAACAAAATATTTACATCCGAACACGTGAAGATGTGACAAGTTTGGCTTTCTTCCTTTTAAAAGCTCATAAGGGGTTTTATTTAAAATAGGACGGATCAAGATCCTGTTTAAAACATAACAAGCTGTGCTAACTGCATCAACCCAAAAGTATTTTGGTAATCCACCCTCATTTAGCATTGTTCTTGCCAGCTCCTCTAAAACACGATTTTTACGCTCCACAACGCCATTTTGTTGTGGAGTTCGAGGAGCTGAAAAGTTATGTTCAATACCATACTTGTCACAGTACTTATCAAAGTGATAGTTTTGAAATTCACCACCATGATCGCTACGGATGGTAACTATTTTGGAATTCATTTTGTTTTGGGACAGATTTGCAAAATTCTTAAAAGCAGAAAAAGTTTCATCTTTGCTATGAAGGAATATAGTCCAAGTAAATCTAGAATAGTCGTCAACAATTACAAAACCATAATAATTTCCACCTAAGCTCTTTGTCCTGGAAGGTCCAAAGAGATCCATATGGAGAAGCTCAAGGGGTCGAGAAGTTGAAATTATGTTTTTTGATTTAAAGGAGACCCTCGTTTGCTTTCCCATTTGGCACGCGTCACATAGGTGGTCTTTTGAAAATTTTATTTTTGGAAGACCGACTACTAGATCCTTAGATACAACCTTATTAAGCAAATCGAAATTAACATGTGCTAAACGTCTATGCCAAAGCCAAGAATCATCATTCAAGGTAACTAGACATTTAGTACTTGTTAAAGATACATCAAAAAGGTCAAGCATATAGATGTTGTTTACTCTTACACCCTTAAACACAACGTTCTGTTCAGCATGTTCAGTTATGCAGCAAGTTTTTGTGAAGGAAACTTTATAGCCCATGTCACATAATTGACTTATGCTTAACAAATTGTGTTTAAGTCCCTCTACTAGATGGACATTAGAAATAGTAGTGGTGGAGGGATTACCTACACTACCTTTGCCGAGTATAGCTCCTTTGTTATTGTCTCCATAAGTAACATATCCCTTCTTCTTTGCCTTGAAGTCTATAAAAAGCGATATGTCACCGGTCATGTGCCTTGAGCAACCGCTGTCAAGAAACCACCTTCTATCTACGGAAGCAAGGCACTCATCCTACAATATCAAAAGAGAGAAGTTGGTACCCAATTTTCATTGGGTCCAAGTGGGTAAGTGCTAACATGGTTGCCTTTTGGCTTCCATTGATAAATACCTTTAGGGACAAGAAATCTCCTAAACTTGCATTTCTCAATGGTATGGCCAGCACGACAACAGTAATGACATAAACTATGATGATGTGGTTGTTTATTCTTGTTCATTAAATCCTTTGGAATGAAAGAGTATTTTGCATATGGTGGATTTAACGACTTCTTAAACAACCTAGAGTCAACGGCATAAGTAACCTTAGGTTGTAACGCTTTTTCTAATTTGATCTTGAGAGTGTTTACCTCTTTTTGCCAAATATGACAAGCATCACAGTACCTAACTTTACTACATCCATCAATATCAATATTTTTTGAATTTTCTGCAATACTAGCTTTTAATGCTTCTAAATCATTTTCAGCTTTGTATACTTTACCTTCCAAAAATGAAAAAATTTGTTTATAGGAAGATAGTCTTTTAAAAGCATCTACAGCTTCGTTATGCAGTTTTTCAAAAGCTATTTTCAGTTCGGAAAAAGACATAGAAGAGAAATTATTGTAATAGGCTTGTTTTACCTTTTTGTCATTGTTTTTCTTCTTGTGGTAGGACAGATTTTTGGTGTGAGCCATAAGGCACAGATTTGCGGTTTCATCACTATCACTTGAGCTTTGTGTGCTTGATGAATCACTATCACTTTCCCATGCAATGTAAGCTCTTCTTTGTTTGTTGTACCCTTTTGGTGAAGCTTTTCTTTGATCCTTATATTTCATAGGACAGTCTGTTTTGTAATGTCCAGATTTACCAAAATTAAAACAAGATCCTCTTCCTCTACTCTTCTTATTCTCTTCCTGTTTCGCATCTGTAGATTGTCTTCGAAACTTTATGAGGTTTTTGTCGGAATGCTTGACTCCATTCTTTCGAATGAATCTATTATATCTCCTTACAAACAGTCCCATTTCCTCATCATCCGAATCTTTGTCACTACTTGAATCATTTTCACTTTGCTCTTTTCGTGAGGACTTAGAGCTAGAGGCCACAAGAGCTATTGGCTTCTTCTCTCCCTCTTTGTCTCTTTTCTTCTCCTTTTCCTTCTTACTTTTGTTCTCATATTTTTCAAGACTTTCCAATGCTTACTGATGTTCTTCCAGCTTTCCAAACAGAGTTGTAATAGTAAGTCTCGTTAGATCGTTGGCTTCCTTAATTGCTGTTACTTTAGGTTGCCACTCCCTGCTAAGACACCTGAGAATTTTATTAGTAGCAATTTCATTGGAAACAGGTTTTCCAAGTGCATTCAACCTATTTGTGAGATGAGTGAATCTCTTTTGCATGTCGGAGATAGATTCTCCTTGTTTCATGCGAAAGAGCTCAAACTCTTGATTTAGTGTGTTAATGCGGGACTGTTTTACTTCAGTAGTACCCTCATGGGCAACTTCTAAAACATCCCACATTTCTTTAGCTGTCGTGCAATGAAATACTCGATAATACTCATCAACACCAAGTGCTGAAATTAGCATATTTCGAGCTTTCCAATCACACGACCACTTTTTCTCATCTTTCTCATTCCAATTAGCTTCTGGTTTAGGGACTATGGCGCCAGCCGCATTTGTCATAGTAATTTGAAAAGGACCATTTTCAATGGCAGCCCATACTAGCCTATCCACAGAATTTATATGAACTCGCATGCAGTCTTTCCAGTAGCCGTAATTTTCACCGTTGAAAATAGGCGCTCTATTATACGCCCCCTTTGGTTCAGAATCCATACTGTTACAGGCAGCCACAGAGCACCAGCGAACCGGCGCTCTGATACCACTTGTTAGACGGTGTGGCTAGTGATCGAGAGGGGGGGTGAATAGATCACCTCTTTTAAAAATAAACGGATTTAAAATTTTATCAGAGTTTTTAAACTTGGCAGAAAATTTCAGTCCCGAATCGACTTCCGTCTATTCTGAACCGCTACTAGAAAACCGGACACGCGAATTTATTGCTGGATTTGAATTAGAATGACAGAAATTATTAACACTAGAATCTTGTCAAATTGAATGCACTTATCACTAAATCCTAATTCCAATGAATAAAACTCAACTAACAGTTTTATCAAACAGTTGGTGTGTATGTGATCAATGATGAACAACAGTGAGGTTTAGTTAAAGAAGTTTTCTTGCCACTGCTGTCTCTCAAGAAATACAGTCACAACACACTAACTGAAAATGCGAAACTGTTGGAAACGTAAAGAGGAGTAAGGTAAGAATACGATACGCAGAGATTTGGTAAGGAAGTTCCCCACGTCGTCCTCGCGTGTGGGTACATCTCCCTCTCAATTTCAAATGAAATTGAGAACTTTGATTATCAATTATGCCGAATTCGTTGATACAAGGTTATGATACAAAGACAGAATTCTAAATTCCAAGAACTTCTTCTTGTATGAAACCTCCACTTGATCTGAGCACGATCAAGAATTCCCTGCACGAAATTGCAAACAATTCACCGGTTCCACGACCTGTTTGCGAAATCCCCCGATCTCCAAACGCAACGCTGCGGCTGAATCTGTTCTGCAAACGTGACTAACAAACCCACAAGAACACTCCTGTTCTTGAAGGACAAACCAGTAGGTTTTTTCTCGAAACCCCCTTCAATCTTCAACTCAGCTAGATCCTCGATCGTTCCACTGAAAACCTCAGCTAGATCCTTGATCGTACCACTGAACGTTATCTCGTTGATCCTTTAATCCAAAGAACAAGAATGATTATGTGTTGATGTTCTTGAAGAAAAGTGATTGAGAAGATGAAGAAGATGAAGTCTCTTTCAGGTTTCTATCTGCTCAAAAACAATTGCTGCTACACACTGCTTTGATCTTGTGTTCAACTGTTTTTCTCTTCTGAATTCGTATTTTACCACTGCTGTCATAACATTTCTTATATATGAAAAAAACAGAAGCTGTTAGAATATAAAACAGACTTATGCATTGATACATGAGGGTATGCATCGATGCATACTGTAAGATAAATGAGTTTTTGGTGAATTTAAGTGAGCATGGATCGATGCATAATTCGTATGTATTGATGCATATGATATTTCCACTAACATGGATCGATGCATAATTCGTATGCATTGATGCATAGGACATTTCAACTAATCATGGATCGATGCAAGGCACGTATGGATCGATCCATAGAGCATTTTGCTTGTCCATGTATCGATACATGATTCGTATGCATCGATGCATACTGAACAAAAGAATTTTGTAATTTACAACATACTGTATGGATCGATGCATAGGATTATGTGTTGATGCATACTGACACAAAATGGATTTTTTTAAGAGATGTATCAATGTAGGTCTTTATGTACAGTCATGCAACAATAGAATGGGATAAAAACACAATAAAAACACAAATGTATCATGTAAGGTAATGCACAGCTAACATTTGGATGATGATCACACAATTTGCTATCATTCAAAATTTATTCCAAGTAAAGAATTTTCTCACACGAAAGGGTTTGTCTAAGCACAAGAGAACTGATAAGACAAATAATGAATGAGAGATGATTTGCCAACACACGAGAGGATTTACAAGGCAAAGGAGCTCGAAAGGGTTTGTCTAAGCACGAGAGGACTAATAAGACAAAAAATGAATGAGAAATGATTTTCCAACACACGAGAAGATTTACAAGGTAAAAAAGCTCGAAAGGGTTTGTCTAAGCACAAGAGGACTGATAAGACAAATAATGAATGAGAGATGATTTGCCAACACACGAGAGGATTTACGGCAAAAAAGCTCAAAAGGGTTTGTCTAAGCACAAGAGGACTGATAAGACAAACAATGAATGAGAGATGATTTGCCAACACACGAGAGGATTTATAAGGCAAAAAAGATCGAAAGGGTTTCTCTAAGCACGGGAGGACTGATAAGACAAACAATGAATGAGAGATAATTTTCCAGCACACGAAAGGATTTACAAGGAGAAAAAGCTCGAGAGGATTCGCCTAAGCACGAACGGTCTTATAAGGAGAACAATGAATGAATAAGGTTTGCCTAAGGACAAGAGGACTTATAAGGAAAACATGAATGACCAGGGTTTACCTAAGCACAAGAGAACTGATAAGGCAAACATGAATATGATATCGATTTACCTAAGAACAAGAGGATTGATAAGGCAAAAAACTGATAGATTGATTGGGATCCAAGGATGGGTATTTGACCATGAAGTGATTAACCCAAAGGATATATGGATATCAAAGAGAAAGCATGATTATTGAAGAAATGATATTGCAGTGTTGAAGTGTTGAGTTGTTGATGTGCTTTCCTGAAGAAGACCTTGTCAATTACCTGATTCAAATTGTACTAAAATCTATGAGTAGAGGTGAATACTCTTAGCAACTGGGCCATTCGTTCAGTATCCAAAGATATTCAGAATGAGGATATGAATGCTCTCTCTCACCCTTTCTCTACTACTTAAGACTCGTGTTATGTAACTCTCATCATGTTTAACAAGTGTTGGAGAAGATTCTGTTTATTGATCCTGATGATGCGATTTTGCTTGTTGTAGGAGGAGACTTGATAATCATTTGATTCAAACTATACTAAAGTCTATGAATATAGGTGAATACTCTGAGCAACTGGGTCATTCGTCCCGTACCCAAAAATATTCAGAATGAGGATAAGAATTCTCCTTCTCATCCATTCTCTACTACTTAAGGCTCATGACATACAACTTGAATCATGATTGACAAGTGTTGATACACCTTTATTGTGCTTGAATAGTAGTCCAGTCTGTCTAAAATGTCTAAATTATACTGACTTGAACTGTGAAGTCTTGATCTAAGATTTATGTCTTGAGCTTGTGAGATCCAATACAACTTCAACACAAAGGACTCGCCTTATCAAGTGATCAATGGTCTTTTGATCACTTGTATAGGCTTGGGGAATATGCACAGATAAAAGGATTTGGTTGATTAAAGTGAACTTTGATCAACTCAATCAATGAGAATGAAAATCAATTTTGAACTATGTACAAGGATTGATGATTAACAACCCTAATGAATAAATCAATGCTAAACTTGATTCAAAAGATATACCCTAATATCGTACCCCAATTTTTTTCCATGCTTCATATGCTTTCTAGTGCCACCTTATTTTGAATAAATAAAATGATACATTTGGTAAAATACCTTGTTTAAGGAGTTATAAAGGGTAGAGGTTACGAGTTCAAATCCCACCTTTCTCACTTCTACAATTTACAAATCTTTTTAGTATCATGATTAACATTTTTTTTGTTAAAAAAAAACAATTTGAATCCAAATTTCAATAATAAAAAACATTTCTTTGACATTCAAATATAAAAATTCCAAAGAAAATATAATTAATATTTTATATTTTATGATTGATTAGGGATTAATTAAGATAATTTTATTTGGATAATTAGGAATTAACTAGTTAAGATTGATAATCTAATAAGTCTTAGATAGAAAATACACAAAAATATAATTAGTTAACGTTATATTAGAATTAATATGATTATTATAATTAGTAATTAGGCTATCATAATTCCCTTTTAAAAAACAATAATACAAATGTATATAATTAGTTAGGATAGTTAGGGTTAACTAAGTTGGATCTTAAGCAAATATAATTAAGATTTTATATTTTATGATTGATTAGGGATTAATTAAGATAATTTTATTTGGTTAATTAGGAATTAACTAGTTAAGATTGATAATCAAATAAGTCTTAGATAGAAAATACAAAAAAAATACAATTAGTTAACGTTATATTAGAATTAATATGATTATTATAATTAGTAATTAGGCTACCATAATTCCCTTTTAAAAAACAACAATACAAAAGTATATAATTAGTTAGGATAGTTAGGGTTAATTAAGTTGGATCTTTGAGATAATTTTGGGATAGTGGGATCACTTCTTGGGATAAATTTTGGATTGATTAGTCTAATTAAGGATAATAATTAGGATTAAGGGATAAAGTATATCATCAATCTTTATAACTAATTGATTTAATAATTTTCTCGTTTAATATAAAATAACACATATTTAATTAATCAGGGATTAATAAAATGAGGAAATAAAGTAATTAAATATAAATTTTTGGGGATAAATATGAGAGAAAATTCTAGGATTTTAAAGGATAAAAACAAAGATACATCAATGGATAAATCAAGAAATATAAATCGGGGTTAGAAATCGGATAAGGGATATGTCATATAATATAATATTTATGTTCATAAATAAATTAAGTATTATATTTTTTTTGTAATCAATAATTGTGATAATCATGGGATAAATCTCTAAGGAAATTTTAGGGTTTCAGGGATAAAAAAATCAAGGATAAGTGATATAATACTTGATTTTATATAATTAACCTTTTAATATTTTATCAAGTAAATACATAATATCATTACTAATTTATTTTCTTAAATAAATTACTCATTATATCTTTGCAAATCAACCAAGGGATAAAATCAATTTAAACTCACTTCAAACTGTAAATCTTCTGCCCTGGTGCATTGAGATATTTTTCAAAATCAATTACATTTCCTCCCCCGATGCATGAAAATGTTTCAAGGGATAAAAGTAACAAAACAAACCAACAGTTTTTACAAGAACTACGGTGCTCTTAATCATTCATTAAAAGTGAAGGTACGTAGACATAAAGTTGTAAACTCTAGCGAGGATAATAATCAAAAACATTTTTAGGTATTTTCCTCTTAATAAATTTTCTTTTTGTTAATAAATAAATAATTAATCAGTAATAGTAATAAAGCAGATATCCTTAAGCAAGCATAACTAACCATAGAACTTAGAGGAGGATCCCATTGAGTACAATGAAGGTGGTAGGTGCCTAGTATCTTACTCTCACTTAACTGACTCCCGAACCTAGTCCCTCACCCTTAGTTATTAGGTTTTATCATTATTTCCCTGTTCCTTAGGAACAAATAAAGGATGACGACGACTATGTGATTTTTCGAGCCACGACACCTAAAACTAAGGGAACATGTGAATTGTAAGAGGGTTCTAAATCCTAAGGGTAAAAGTGTCATCATGCAATATGGATCAATCAATAGGGATCAAATTCTAAACCCTAACTTGTAAATTAAATCAGAACCTAATTAAATTCTAATTAAAGCATAATAAAATTCAAAATAAAATCTAATTACATGCTAATTAAAGATTTATTTACATGATAAAAGAATTAAAAAGCTAAACAAATCATGTATTAATTTCTAACAATTAAATTGCATGCAAAAAATGCACAAAACAAATTAAATCATATTAATAATCATTAAAAAAATCATGTGAAAAATAAAAGAAATGGAAATAAATGAAATAACAAAACTAGGGGGTGTATTGGCAGGCTCGGGGTGCAGGTATGAACTGATTGGGTTTGAGGCCCAATGCACATCAAATGAGACAAAAAAATAGGGGTTCAGATTGAATTTAAAGAATCCTGCGCGCCATCTATTCAAATGCACCCCCCGTCTCCACCGCGTTGGAATCGCCTCCGACGGCGGTGGAGATCACACCTCATTCCAATTCACATCACCAAAACCGAATTTCCCTCCTCAGTTACAAACACACATCAATTCCAACCAAAACTCAATCAACAATTCAAAAACCGAAAATAGAGTGAAGAACCCTAGGAGTTCAAATTAAAATTAAATGCTGATGATAGATAGATTCACGTTCTGAGATTAGGGCTATTGATCCCTAGGATGTCAGGTACACAATGGTAACGTGTTTGAGATGAATTGACAAGGAAATAGTTATCTCTGAAGCGGAGATTTGCTCCGACGAGATATTGAATCGGAGAAGAAGCTTACAACGATGGAAAATCACTTGAACCAGGTACTATTTTCGCTCCTATTTTCTTCTTCTTCCTCCTACTTCTTTTCTTCTTCTTCCTCTTTGTGAGATTGAGTGAGTTTCAAAGAGGTTGCAAAATGATGAAGTTGTGAGGATTGTTATGATTCGTTTTAGATTTTTAGTGATGAAGTGTGAATGAAAATGTGAATTCTGAGTGATGAAGTGTGAATGAAAATATGAATTCTGAGTGATGAAGTGTGAATGAAAACGTGAGTTTGTGATGAATCCGAGGGAGAGTGAATTCAGAAGTTGGAATGTAGTTTTGAGAGGGTGAAGAATCGAGAGTGTATGCATTTGGTGAGTGAATAGAATGAGATGATGAAATTTGTGTTCCCCATGATGATGAAATGATGATGGAGATTATATAGGTAGTTGGTTGGTGTTATAAGGATTGGTGAATTCAGTTACAAATTAGTTAGGGTGTAACTGAATTTTGTGAACTCGAGGTAGTTAGGGTTGAATTCAATTATGGAATTTTAACTAATTCTTGGTGTTAGTTATTTCTGTTATGGTGTTGAATGATTAGTGTAATGGTTAGTGCAATTGGTTTTGTGATTGCAATGTAAATGCTTCTTTGTTGTTTTTGCTGCTACATGATGGCTACTAATTATAGAATTGCTAAGTATGATGTATGAATGTTGCTTGCACTGCCTGTTATTTGCTATGATATGCTATGCATGATGCTTAGTATGTTAGTTATTTGTTAAGTTGTAAACTCAGTTGTACACGGCCTACTACTACTGATGCCTTGCTGAGGGCTTATTTGTACTACTGCTTGGCATTGATGAATGTTAACTCTGACTTGATGCATGACATGCTCAAAACTGATGTGGTGGCTGCTCAGTTGTTGATGATACTATGTATAGTGATCCTACTTGCATTGTCTGCTATTTGTTTTACATGCTTGTGGATGCTGCAAATGTATGTTATGTTATGGTTGAATTGCAGTTTGTTTGCATTGCCTTCTAGTGTTAATATGTTGATGTATGCAATGTATGAACATGACTGCATAATGCTGTTATTATGTGTTGATGGCTGCATTGTATTGCTGTTGTTGCACACTGATTGCTTTGACTTGTTAGTGTCTTGTTAAATGCATTGTGCATGGCCTATTATCTTGATTTTGTGACAAGTTCAACATGCTATGGTGATGGCTGCTTGGTGAATGGCTTGCTTTGGACTGTTTTGTTTCTTGATCATGGTTGCAGCTTGGTGAATGTCTTTGAATGATGCTTGGTGTTGCTTGAAATGTATGAACTATTTTGGTGATGATGCCATGATTTGATTATTGATGATTGTGGGTTGCAGAGAAGACATAACATGATTTCAAGGCAATTTTCTATGCAAAGTTACAAAGTATGGCAAATGCATTCAAGGCATGACCAAAACCAAACTTTATGCAAAAGTGAAGTATCTTGTTCATGACTAAAATGATCATGGGGTGTCATGGAATAATGCAAGGATGAAGATATAGTTAGCATTAAGGTTTAGGTCATGAACGAAATAGGTCGGTTGACTTTGGTCAACTGGTTGACCGAAAAGTCAATAGTTGACCAAAACTCAACTTTTGGCAAAAATTGTATATCTTTGTATTTCCTTTTGTATGAATGATGTAAATGATAATTGAATGAATGAACATTTATTTGAATGGAAATGGTCTTCATGATTGAATGTAAGCAAGTTTGATTTTAAAATGAACTTTTCCTTACAAACTAAGTTTAAGTCATAGTTAGAAGTGAATGAATCGACACCTTTAAAACACTTTATGAATGCATGATAATACATGAGTTAAGTGGATTAAAACAAGTGAACTATAGACACATGATGAATCAAGAACTAATGGGTCTAAAATGCACTATGAAGCATAATGGAACAATGAAATCAAAGGACCAAAAGATCACGAACCAACATATCTATGAATCATGAACCAAGGACTTGAATCCACCATAGGCCTAGGATCAAATGGACTAGGAATGGCCAAATAGAACGCACATGTATGGATGCGTGAATAAAACCTTAGACCAGATGAATCCCCAAGCATGTAGATATGTATGTCAAATGACCAACTTGATGAATAATTTCCATGATCAAATAACACATTTGATGATTCATGATGCATGATATGATGATCAAGAACCATCCTCCAACGAATTAGGGTTTTAGTCATCCACAAGATAAAAAGTCAAACCAACATGGTACACAAGTACCAAGTATCCATGATTAGGGTTTCAAGATGCAAACCAATCAAATCAAGGACCTCAAACCAAGCAACAAGGCTCCTAATAAAATCTCCAACAAATGGCCCCAAGATTAGGGTTTGGTGATCAAGTCAAATCTCATAAGGTCAACCACATGATCCAATAGCATAAAAGTCAATAATTAGGGTTTTAGTGTTGGTGTAAGCCCTAGAGGCCAATACTTTTGGTACTTGTATCGAATTATTTATTAATTAATAAAAGGCTTTTTCTTTATTATGTTTGATTAATAAAGTCCCTAGAATAGCTAGTCCGTTTAATGTATCAAGTATGACTTAATCATGAGATCACATTAAACATAAGGACACTATTCTTAAAGTATCCGTAGTCGAGCTTTATTGTGAAGTGGGATAACATTAAAGCATTAAGACTATTATGTTTGTAGACTGATGATCACATCTCATGGATCATGGATAAAGAGTTATCAAGTCTTAAACATAGGTATGAATATTAAGAGTAACATTTATACCGGATTGACCCGCTATGAGAATACTATATAGAAAGTTATGCAAAGTGTCATAAGTTATTCTCATGGTGATAATGGTGTATACCACTCTTCGACCTGAAACCACTGTGGACCCTAGATGTAGAGTCGAGTGCTTTATTGCTGATCCAACGTTGTCCGTAACTGGACAACCATAAAGACAGTTGATGGGTACTCCATAAAGCATGCTGAGGGACATGAGTGTCCTAGATGGAATTTGCGCATCCTGCGTAATAGGATAAATGTCTATGGGTCCAATATTGAACTGGACAAGGATGACACGGTCTATACCTTGTGTTCAATATAGACATAAGGGAAAATGGGTAATTATACACATAATTATTATCACAGAAGGATTTGTCAGATCACATGACATTTTCGTGTCTTGGGTAGCAGTGATGTGTTGCTAGATACCGCTCACTGTTTATTATGTTAAATACGTGATTTAATATAATTGCAAACGCCGCGAAAACCTATAGGGTCACACACAAAGGACGGATTGATGAGAGATAGAGTAACTAAGGAACATCGTAAGGTACGGTGTACTTAAGTAGAATACGAAATATGGTAAGGTACCAAATACTTAAGTGATTTTGGCATATTATGAGATATGGGCCAAAATACACTTAAGTGGGTTTTTTAGCTTGAAGCCCACACATGTGATTCTATAAATAGAACCCTTGGGTAGAAGCATTGTCACTCATAACTCTAATTGGAATTTCGTTTCCCTCTCTCTCTCTCTCACTTAAAGCCTTCATTCGTAGCAGCTAGCACTGAGATTGAAGGAATCCGTTCGTGTGGACTGAGTAGAGACGTTGTCATCGTTCAACGTTCGTGATCGCCACAAGAGGTAACGATTCTATCACTGATCATGCCCATTCGTAAGGATCACTAAATGGAGAAATTTTTAAATTCCGCTGCGCCTTGGATGACAATTCTCTTTCATTTAGTGCATAAGTGAATACCATGATTTCAATCTTCATGAATAGAAGTCCCAAGCACAAGGAATTAGGGTTTCACCCCTTGATTCCAAATGATGAGCATTACCTCAACCTTAGGGCTTGATCCTCAAGAAAACCATAGCTTTGGTTAGGTACAAATAACCACAAACTTTGAATCTATGATAATTATTAGAAAGTGTTAATCATGAATAAATGATGCACATGTATGAGGCATGAATAAGTGCATTTGAATCTCAATCCAAAGGATAGATGAAAAGTGAAAAGGGGAGGGGAAATTTGGGGTATGACAGAAGTCACTTGTCCAAAAAGTGACATAATATCCTAAATCCCGTTAAAGACTAATTATTTCAGGAGGAAAAATAACTTCAAGCTATTCACTAAGCAAAACCCATATTTTAATGGAAAAGGGTATAGTTTGCGGAAAGATAAAATGAAGTTTTTCATAGAAGGGATGGATCATCGTGTTTGGAAGGTTGTGGAGGATGGTCCATTTGTTCCTACACATGATTTCAGAGGTGTTAAGTGAACAAACCTAAAAAGGATTGGATCAAAGATGATAAAGAAAATGTACAACATAGTTTGAAAGCCAAAAAATGACATCATTACCGCTCTTAGTCTTGATGAATTTTTGTGAGTTTCTCAGTGCGAGACTGCAAAATAAACGTGAGACATCCTCCAAATTACCCATGAAGGAACTACTGAGGTAAAAGGGAAAGGTTGGGTGCATTTACTCGTGAGTATGACGTTTTCAAAATGAAAATTGGAGAGAACACAAATCAGATGCAAACACGATTTACCCATATCGTGGGTCATAAGAGAACTCTGGGAAAAGACTCTCAAATAAGGAATCAATTATAAAAGTTCTTAGATGCCTAAGTCGTAGTTGGCAAAATAAAGTCACATTGATTTATGAATCTAAGGATTTAAAATAATCATGGACACACACTTATTTTAGAAATCAGTATGAACACAAAATGGAAATGAAGAGGCTTACCATAGATGAGGAAAGATAAAATAAAAACAAAAGTCTAACACTCAACGCCAAAGATTTTGACTTTGATGGTGATATGGCCTTTATAGTCAACAACTTTAAAGATTCCTAAGGAATGAGAAATAACAATAAGAGGAACTAGAAAAAGATAAGAAGAAAACTTCATTTAATCCCACATGATACCTATGTGGAAAGAAAGGCCACATAAGACCAAACTATCCTTTAACAAAGAAGGCAAATCAAAATCAGAAGAAATTTAAGAAACCTTAGAAAAAGGGCAATAAGGATTACATCACATGAGGGGATAACGATTTAGAATTATTGGATGATAAAGAAGAAACAAACATCTCTCTCATGGTAAATCATCAAGACGATGATGTAACTTCTTACTTATCTTTATCAAAGGATACTATTTCTTCTCTTTAATCTAAAATTAAAATCTTGAGAAATAAATAGAAATTCTTAGAGAGAAACAAATTGGTCCAGTCCAAGACTCTTCCATTTTTAGTGATACCTTGAAAATGAAATTTATGATCTTCAAAAGACACTTGGCAAGTTCACCAAATGAAGAGGAAAGTTTGATCTTTTGTTAGGAAACCAAATAGCTTCTTACAATAAAATAGACCTTGGATATGAACCAAACAATAATAGTAAAAACTTCAGTAACATATGTAGTTCTAAGACCACCATTCACTGCAAGACCTTAAAATATATGCAAATACCGTAATAAAGAAGGTCATATTTTTATATTTCGTTTTATTAAGAAAAGTCATTAGAGCAAAGAATAACATTCTCCTCATCAAATCAAAAATATTTTTATCATTAAAGGACCCATCAAATATATCTACCTCATTAAATGAAAAATATTTTTATCCTTAAAGGACTCATCAAATATATCTACCTCATCAAATATTTTATAGAAAAGTAAGGACATTATCCCCCATCAAAGTAATGTAAGAATCATCACCAAAATATTCATCTCATCTCATCTCAATTCATCATCTTCTTCTTGATTAAGGTGGGTTCTTAGTTAGTATAGCCTTTTGGGGGAAATTTTACATGAAATTGGGTTTAGGATTTTGATGAGTTCTTGCTTATTTGTGAAATTGATGATTGAAACATGATTCTTGTTATGTCTTATGCTATTGTTGGTAACCCATGAAGTTATGTTGTGTTGATGTTGAATGTTGGGTTATGTTGTTGATTTCTCTTTTCCATGTTTTCCCTTCTTTCAGTTTAGTCTAGTTCTGTTGTGATACACTTGCTTAGCAATAGATGGCTCATTAAGCGAGGCATCACTTGGATCTAGGTTTGATATGGACAAGCGAGACCGTTGATTTGAGGAAATTTTTACATTCTGACTTGCCTCTCTTGGAGCAAGATTTGATCTAGCTAAGTGAGACTGCTGATACTTTGGCAATCTATTGTTTCCCCTAAATTCACCATAAAATGAGTTTCATAACTCCGTTTGAGGCGAGATCGGATGAATTGAAAAGATAGTTAAATGGTATACCATTTGGTGAAGTAAAAACACCTTTTATGAAAATACCACCTATTTGATGATTCTAAAGTATCATGGATATTCTATATCTTATACTATGATATGTATGCATTGAATGGACAATAATTGATCAAATTCTATGATGATTTATGTATGCTAAATTGTTGATATTTTGAGTGTGAAATAATTAGAACTCATCTAATTAATTCATTTTTTCATTAATAATCCCCAGTTTTGTGTACATTGTGTATAGTTTACGTATTGGTGTAAATATTGCGTTATTATGTAATTATCATTGAGTTTGATTATTTTTATATCATTTTTATAGGTGTTCAAGAAATGATATTTATTCATTGTAATAT
Organism: Lathyrus oleraceus; assembly: GCF_024323335.1. NCBI lineage: Eukaryota > Viridiplantae > Streptophyta > Magnoliopsida > Fabales > Fabaceae > Lathyrus > Lathyrus oleraceus. The sequence goes on along the minus strand of NC_066584.1, from coordinate 457,661,016 downwards.
AGAACATTTAATAAGCTTTCCAACACTTCTGAACGTGTGTAAATCGGAGTTACGGTTCTCAAGTTATGGCAAAAATAACATTATGATTTTTCGCATTACAACAGGGCGCGCTTAGTGGGATCTGCTACCGCTAAGCATAATTTTATTTCCCAGAATACTATATTTTTAAGTTTTTTTCATTTCTAGGGTCATGGTTTGGGTATTTTTTCTCCCACTCCATCACCAACATTTTTTTGAGTAGATAGGCTTAGAAACAATATTAAAGGTTGCATTTTGATGATCAGGAGCTGAATCTGCATCCATCGACATTGACAAACCGAGAAATTCCTTTTTTTCTTCATTCTTCTATTTGTACCCTTTATTTTTGGGTTTTTTTATGTAATTTTACCTTTATTGTATGTATATTTATTGATCATCGTTGTTGTATACAATCTCTTTTATAAATCTTTATCGATGTTATCTTTGATTTAAATATTTATCTTAATGGGTTTGGATTGCTATAGACATATACGGTTTGAACTCGATCTAAGATGAACATCTATTAGATTCTAAACTCTAGACATGGATTTATGTCTAATATTCACAGTGGGTATCGATTCTTAATGCTCCGTGTTGTTTTGTTGCGTGAGACATCACCGATGAGACGATACGGTAGAACTCCCGTCGGTGCTTCAAAAATGAACACTGATGTGAGCGATACATGATGATATTGAAGAGTGTTTAGGTTGTGTACAGTTGATCGATAAGTTTAAGTATTTGATGGGTTGATAAATTCAATTCCTGACGAGTTCTCTCAACTCCGAAGAATGCATTTAATTTTGTTTATATGTTTTTCTTTTTGCGTTTTACTTTCAAACCATTCAAACCCAATATTAGAGACATATAGACTGTTGAAATTCATTCTTTCCATTGCACCAATACCTGAGGAGACGATAAAACCCGAAATTCTTCCAAACTTAATTTTTGCTTTTCGTTTTACTGCTTCAACAAAATGGTGCCGTTACCGGGGATTGGTGTTTTGACATTTAGCACATTGCAATAGTTTCTATGTTTTTAAGCTTTGTACATACTTGTATATTTTTTATATTAACTTGTTTATATTATATACTTGTAAATGAACTTTTCTATTTTGTGCAAATGCTTACTTTGTATATATGATTGTATAGTTGTATAGCTATTTGTATAGTAACTTGTCCACTTTGTGTGTGTGTATATATATATATATATATATATATATATATATATATATATATATATATATATATATATATATATATATATATATATATATATATATATATATATATATATATATTAATTTTGTTTTCCATACTTATATACAATTATTTTTCATACTTGTTTATATTTGTGTTCTATACTTGTTAATACTTGTTTTTCATAGAAACTTGTACATATGTGTTTCTATAGCGTTTGTGTAATTGTTTGTATATATTTGTTTTCCATTATGTTTGTTTAAGTGGTGGATATATTTTGTTCTTGTAAGTTTGTTTAAGTGTTTGGTTAATACACTTTCTTTAGGTTTGCGTTTGAGGCGAAGCATCAGCGTGTCAAAGAGGAGGTTACTAGGCAAGCACAATAAAGGCGTCGAGCTAACGACGTAAAACAAGCGCTTGTGGGAGGCACCCCAATGGTTTTTGAGTTTGTATAATTTTCATTTAGTAGTATAGATAATATAATGTGAGATTGCATGGATTATCTGAGAGGAAGATCTAATTTTTAAAAACTAAGTTTGCTTGTTCGTGCTTAACACGCACATAGGGCACTTAACGCACCCTGCTGTATGATGAAAAATCTCTTATTTTCCATCCACTTTCACCAATTTTGGTATTTGTGTTTCGTGTTTAGTTAGTTTTAATTTAATTTTGTTAGGTTATTAGAATAAATTTTGTGTTTGTTCTCAAGTTTTGTTTTTGCTTAGCTTGAGGATGCATTGTGTGATTGTTCAATTTTGACTGTTTCAACAAGGAAATGTTATGGTAGCGTGAATAGTTTAAACAAAGTTACATTGTCGAGATTTGTGTTTATTGCTTTTCTAGAACTTAAAATGCTTTTGAACCTTAGGCTTTGTATAACTTACATGTAATTTATTCTTTTGCAATTTTTGTTTAATTTTGAATCACTTTATTTTATAACTAATGTGAGGAACCATTCCATTGTTTACTAAATTTCATGGAGATCAACATTCTTATTTAACTCATTTGAATTATGTTTAATCTTTCATTTGTGTTGATTTGTATGATATCACTAAAATGATCAAGGTATTTTGTTAATTTTGAGCACAACCACTTGACCAAATAGTCAATCTACCTTATGAGTGAGCGAACATTTATTCACCCCTTTGAACCTTATGTTAAAATCCATGTTGGTGTTGAGCTCATTTTTGTATGGATTATAATATTTTTATTGAACCATAACCATGATTTATGGTTGAATTTTTACCATTGCCTTAAAATTTGAGAGCATTCATATTAATGATTGGTTGTATTTAAGTTGGGGAGAAGAAATGTTGGTTGCTAAGAGGTTGAGAAAAAGAAAAAGGTTGAAAAAGAAATAAATAAATGAAAAATAGAAGAAAATAAAAAAGGAAATAAACTTGAAAAAGAAAATAAAATAAAAAAGGAAATAGACTTGAAAAAGAAAAAAATAGAATTAAATTGTGCTAATAAGTTGTGTGAATTGATGTAGCAATTTGTAAGACCCCAATTTTGTCCCTAAGATCCCTCATGGCATCATATCATATCATATCATATCATTGCCTCAAGGATCTTTGTGCACCTTTGCTTCCCTCCTAGTGGGTGGGTTGTTTTGTGAGTGTGGTTCTTGATCACCAAGCATGTATTGCATTTGTATATCATTGCTTTTCATCTGTCTATTAACCAAAAGTACAAAAATATTGTCATCTAACCATATTACTTGCAGATGAAGCCAATTAGGTCAAAATCAGTCAAAGTCAGTCATTGAGATAGATGGTGGCCATTCTTGCAGAATTTGGGTACCATGATCATTCATCAAGAGTTCATATGAGTTGTGACATCATTTTGAATCAAGATATCAAGTGGTAGGGGCTTGGAATTCATCAGAATATGGTTCAATCAAGCAAAACCCTAGCAAAGTCAACTGAAGTCAACCTTGGTCAACTGTGCATTTAATCAGTGATTTGATGATGGGAATTGGGTTGAGAGGTCTCATTCATGTCCATATAAGCCTCATATAACATGTCAAACATCCACAGTGAAGAATTTGAAGTCAGTCAAGAAATTGCCAAAAATAGAAAGTTGACCTGTAATTGGATTTTGCCAAAAATGGAAACTTCTTCTCCTCAACATTACATCATCATACAAGCTTCAAATTAATTTTTGTCCAACATGAAAGTTGAAGATCTTGTTCTCCCATTTCCAAAAAGTCCAAGAACACTCAATTCCCATGTATGGTTGGCAAGTTACGATCAAATCATTCTAAAAAATTTTTGAATTTCAAAAGGCCATATCTTCCAAACCATTTGGCCAAATTGGGTGGGGTTTTTTGCTACAAGTCCTATTTGATATGCTCTATCCAAATATTTCATCACATTTTACCAAAACTCAACCAAGCAAAATGGCATTTTTAAAGTGGTTTGAATTAAATTAAGTGAGGTGAAAAAGTGACTTTGCAAATTAACCATTTCCAATCCATTTTACCAATTGAAAAAGTTCAGAAATCACATTTGGAGTTTGTCCAAGGCCCAATTCGCAGCTGATAGCACATGGACATGTAACATGAGTGGAAATCCATCAATTAGCAAAAATACTCCAATTAGCAAATTGAGATTACATTTTCCATTAACCATGATTAACAAACCTTAAATAGAGTACATATATCACTTTTTCTGCTGAAAAGCCCTAGACACAACATTCTAAACAGATCAAAAAACTCTTGTTCTCTCAAATTCTCATTTCTTCATTTTGAAACTTTTCTGAAAAAAATCAAAAAGAGCTCGAGCATTGCTTGTTTGTTTCATCATTTACCAACCTCTTGGAAGCTTTCGCAAGCCTGAGATCACGACTGTAAGGCAAAGAAAGGCACTGTTTCATCAAGCTTCCTTCCATGGCAGATTTTGTTTGGAGCTCGAATCAGGGTTGCTAAGCTAAAACTCCTTGTTTATTCACCATCTAAAGCAACATTGTGCATCTGTTTCAGCTGTTTGAGGCCAAAGAACCACGAAATCACAACTGTGCTTCAGATTTGGTAAGAACTCGAACTTAACCATTCCCAAAATCATGATATGCTTCTTATAGATCTCTTTGCCATGATTGTTTTGAGCTTTGAACCAAGAAAAATGGTTGAGTATTTTGAAAGTTATGCTGAATTGAAATTTGATGTGTGAATATGTTTTTGCATGATTCTTCTTTGATAGCTTGAATTAATGAAAATGGTTATTAGAATGTTGATGTATGTTGTTAGATGAATTCATTGATGTGTTGTTTTCCAATTTTGGTTGCAAAAGTTTGTGCTGGAATTCTGGAAACGATGAATGTTGTTACTGTAGCACGAACCCTAAATGCATAAACCCAGATTTCTGTTTTGCTCGTGTTTTGGTCTTTGGTTGCATGAAAACCCCTGTTACATTGCCATGAGCCAATGGCCAGCCGACACCTCCTTAAGTGAAACGGTGCGTTTCACTTAAGGGACTCCATAATTACCGTTTTGCCACCGGTCGCTTATTATTTTCCATTAAATCATTTTATTTCACAATTTTATTTCATTTTGATCACAATCTTACAAAAATCATATCACACTCATTTTTGATCCAAAATTTATGGGATTTTTTGCAAAATGTTCATCTTGATCTCTAGTTTTTTATCATGATTTTTCCAGATTTTTTGCATGTATGGATTTTAAATTGTGCTAGGGTTTGTCATATGTGTCCATTTTATGTATGTCTTGCCACATCAATTGTGAAATGATGATACATTATCCAATGCTTCCCAAATTTTTTGTGCTTAAACTAGACACATTCATGGTGATTTTGGTGTAGAGTTTGTGAATTTATCATTGCTGGTTGTGGAGTTATGATTTTTTGAATTAGGGTGTGACAATTTGTGTCACACCATTGATGTCCAACTTCATGATTTTTATTACCATGCTTCTTGAACTCAAATTGGTTTGAATTTTTGCATGAACATTCTTGTGGATGTCTAGTTTACATGTGAATTTTTTTGGAATTATTGATGGCATTTCCTATTTGTTTGGGATTTTCGCCCCTGTTTGGTCATATGTTGACTTTTTGTGACACATGTTCCCATTTGATTTGTGAAATTTGCATACTTAATTGGATGAACTTGAAATTTGACATGTGATTAGTAGACATCTTAAGCTTTGTCATGGTTTTGGTCTCATTCATTTCTCATATGTTGTCACTGTTTTATGATTTATTGAAGTTGGTACATGTTTGGTTGACTTCTTTGAGCATGCTTGAACTTGCCTTTCCTTTCTGATTTTCATTGACCTACTTCCCTTGATCCAAATGAGATGAAATTTGATATGCTTATCATGTTATGGATGATGTTTGATCATGAATTATTTGAGAATTTATTGAAATGTTTATGGCTGGTTTTGAGTTAAGTCTTGCTGTTGACTTCTATGAGCTTCTATATGCCATGCCTTGACCTAATTTGCTTATGAAATGATGATGATGATTGATATGAACATGAAACCACTTGAGTTTGCTTCTTGATTGTTTGAACTTGACTTTGGACACTTTTCACTTGCTGTTTTGATTTTCTCATCTCTTTTTGACCCTAGGCTTGTCCTAGTGGTCATGTTGCTCATGTTTAAGTTTGTTGTTTCAGGTTAAGCAACAAATACCCAAAGAGATCAATACAAATTGATTGAGCTTGATTGATTATCATGACTAACTTGTTTGTTTTGTAGGTTGCTTGGCTCACATGCTTTGAGTCTTGTGCATTGCACATTTAACTGATTGTGTTGACTATTGATCTCTATCTCATTTTGATTTGACTTTGAGTTGTGTACTGATTCTGTTTGACTGGTTTCAGGTACCTTTAGTTGCTTAGTTCTTTAAGAACTTGCTTTGCTTTGCTTAATAGCAATTTGCATTGAGGTATAACTTCTTATCTTCATGTAGTCTGGAAGACCTGGCCTGTTACTTGGCCAGGAAACTGTCTGAAGTCCTCCTTAAGAGGCAATGCTTGTGTGTGTTTACATTTGTCCCAAGCAGGAAAAGTCCTTTGAATAAGGCAATTGGTAGAACCTAAGAGATATGCAACCTATCTCCTACTATTCTGTGTGTCACTCACCTTGCTCACACCACATGTGTTGATGCATAGTGAGTAAAAACCCAAGATCTATAGAGTCTAACTTGTGGAGAGAGTTCCATCTTTCTGAACTCCCACACCTTCTGATATTCAAAGCTCTCCCTGACCAGGGATAAGAGCATGAGGCACACCCCTCATATCTTTTCATTTGCTTCACCTTAGCCCCTCAATGGCAAGGTTAAGAGCACCATTAACCCTATTTCAGTTGGCTTCAATGCCTAACCCTTTGTATGAGCCTCATTGTTTGGTTATAGTGTGTGCTGAATGCCTTTGATTGATTGATTGCTCACTTCATTTACACATGTCTGCTTGCATGCTTTGTGCATTTATCATCATCAATTACTCATTAGTGCATGATCATTTCATCTGTCTCTGTGACATATCCTTGTTGTTTGCCCATTGAGGACAATTGTAAGACCATCCATTGGCCATTGTTCCTATGATATGGAAGTGAGTCTAAGACCATCTCATTGGCCACTCATCTTCTCTTTGCTTGATGCATTTGCATTTGTTGTATGTGAGGATGCAATTGTAAGTCCCTGCAAGTTGGCATTTGCTTTCCTATGATCATATGTTGGATACTGGTATAAGCCCAGACAGATTGGCATCCGGTGTCCAAGTTTCGTTTTGTTTTAGGAGATTGGAATAAGTCCATCTATTGGCTTCCGACATCCTTGTTTCTTTGTTTAGGAGATTGGTGTAAATCCATCTATTGGTATCCGGTATCCGCTTTTGTTTGTGAGATTGGAGTAAGACCATCGAGTGGCATCCGGTATCGTTTGTCTGCTTATTTTGTTATTGCTTATTGCTTATTCCAAAGGACGCACTTGAGTCATCTCCTATATGATTTCAAGAGGTGAACCTCCTAGGAAGTTTTACAATCCATTTTCATCCATTCATCCCCATTTTGTCCTAGACCTTTTCACACATTACTTTCAAAACTTGAGATAGATATTGTGCAAACATCTTCATGTTTTCAAATTAAAAACCTGGACCCCAAGTCCTTGACCTTTTTTCCAAACTCCATTTCATAACACTTCTTTTGAATCAATCTTAATCATACTTTGACCTTGCTTTCATAATCACAATCAATTAACTTCACCCATTCAATTGTTTTGGCTTTGTCCATTCCTGCTAAGTTTTCATGCATTAGCCATAGGTTTCAATTATCATTGTGGTTGATGTAAACCTCACCTTATCCTTAGTGAGTCGACTATAAGACTTCCGTACTGAAAACAGGGTTAACCCCTCTAGTACGTCGAAGCTATCCTCGCATGGTGGATGTTGGTCTTGGTCGAGTTTTCTCCCATTGATAATGAAAAGCCTCAGTGCTATTGTTTAAAATTGAATTCACTAACTTTTGGAAATCTTTTAGCCGAACTACGGCGTTTTGATCCTTACCTTTGATGGAAGGTACGTAGGCAACGGGTTCATCCGTTCGAACACAAAAATAATTAACTTGTATATTCTTTTCTCATCATCCCAATCATGTTTGCACAATAAATATTTCATAACAAATAACAATTTTATACAACAAGTGTGAAAAGGGCTCCCTAGGAGTACCTAGGACGTAGTGGGTGCCTAACACCTTCCCATTGCGTAATTTACACCTTACCCAGACTCTCTGATCTTTTCATTAGTTTTCTACGCGTAAAACTTCTTAGGCTTTTGTTCGCTTTTTAGCCAGTCCTTTGGATAAATAAAAGTGCGGTGGCGACTCGAATTCATTGTATGCTTTGCTTATGGTTTAATCAATAAATCATATAGCGACGAATACACCGCTACACAATTTGGAAAAGAGAAAATGGTGAAGGAAATTTATGAATGCTTGAGAAAATTAGAAGTGATCATTCTCATTGGATTATGCAAAGTTATTGTTTCATTTACCATGAGAAAAACAATTATTTGTTACCCAAGCCACATTACAACCCTTTAAAGCCCTTGTGATTTTTGCTTTTATACTTTCAATATGGGTTTTTTAGATGAATGCATAATTTGAATTTATTTTAGAAAGATTATTGTGTGTGAGTTTATCCCTCATACTTGTTTTTCATCCCTTGATGAAGTTATGTGTTAGGTGTGATTCATTCTTGAACATGTATTGCTTTTGGGTGTTTGACATATGTTTTGTACTTAGAATTTGTTTCATAGTCATTGTGTCGTTATAGTTTAGTGATAAGCATTGCCTTGCGTGTACTTTTGATATTTGTACCATACATTTGTTTTCCATTTGTAAAGACTTGTTGAGCATGATTTCTTGATAATTGCTTTTGTTTCTTGGAGTTGATTAATTCTTGTTTGAGGACAAACAAGTCTAAGTTGGGAAGAGTTTGATGAGTGCTAAATTGTTAATATTTTGAGTGTGAAATAATTAACACTCATCGACTTAATTCATTTTTTCATTAATATCCCCAATTTTGTGTACATTGTGTATAGCTTACGTATTAGTGTAAATATTGCGTTATTATGTAATTATCATTGAGTTTGATTATTTTTATCTCATTTTTGTAGGTACTTAAGCAATTATATTTAGTCATTTTAATATATAGAATTAAATAAGCTTTCCAATTCTTCTAACCGTGCGTAAATAGGAGTTACGGTTCTCAAGTTATGGTAAAAATAAAATTCTGATTTCTCGCATTGCAGCAGAACACGCTTAGCGGGATCTGATACCGCTAAGCGCGATTTCACTTTCCAACACACTATATTTTCACGTTTTTTTTTCAATTTTAGGGTCATGGTTTGGGTAGTTTTTTTCTCCTACTTCATCACCAACATTTTCTTGAGTAGATAGGCTTAGAAACAACATTAGAGGTTACATTTTGATGATCCGGAGCTAAATCTGCATCAATTGGCATTGACAAACCAAGAGATTCCTTTTCATCTTCATTATTCTCATTGTATCATTTATTTTTGGGATTTTGTATGTAAGTTTACCTTGATTGTATGTATATTTATTGATCATGGTTATTGTATACAATCTCTTTTACAAATCTTTATCGATGTTATCTTTGATTTCAATATTTATCTTAATCGGTTTGGATTGATATAGACATATACGATTTAAACTAGATCTAAGATGAACATATATTAGATTCTAAACTCTAGACATGGATTTAGGTCTAATATTCATAATAGGTATCTATTCTTAATGCTCCATGTTGTTTTGTTGTGTGAGACATCACCGATGCAACGATATGGTAGAACTCTCGTCAGTGCTTCAGAAATGAACACCGATGTGAGCGATACGTGATGATATTGAATAATGATTTAGGTTATGTACAACTGATCGATATGTTTAAGTATTTGATGGATGGATGAAATTAAATTCCTGACGAGTTCTCTCGACTCCGAAGAATGCATTTATTTTTGTTCATTTGTTTTTCTTTTTGCATTTTACTTTCAAACCATTCAAACCCAATCTTAGAGATGTAGAGACCGTTGAAAGGAACTCTTTCCCTCACACCAATCCATGTGGAGACGATAAAACCCGAAATTCTTTCAAACTTAATTTTTTCTTGTCGCTTTACTACTTCAACAATAATGAATGAGATTAAACCTAGGATCATAGTTAGGTGAATATGATTAGTAAGGATAAAATTATATTATGATTAATAACTTAGGTTGTGATGCTCGATTATGAAAGGTACCTCAGTGTGTACCAATGAGTGAGTAGTCAGTTGAGATGAATCGTTCCATCCACGAGAGTGCCCGAATGACATGGATGGTGAATGATATTCTAGTTGAGAGTTAATAGGGTTTGTGTGGAAACATGTTATAATATTGTGATTGATGAAAAGAATCATGTAATGATGGATAAGAGTAATCACATATTCGAGAATAACCCATATCCGTGCTAGTTCTGAGTTCGAGACATATGTAGAGTAGTAACCAAGAAAGAAGAATCTTTGAGATTAACCTCAAAGTGGGTTAGATTCCCACAGAGGAGTGAATCTCATAGTGGGTTAGAGTCCCATAGAGGAGTGAACCTCATAATGGGTTAGATTCCTAAAGAGGAGTGAATCTCAGAGTGGGTTAGAGTCCCATGGAGAAGCAAATTTCACAGTGGAGAAGTTTTCTGAAGTGACAGAGATCTGTGACCCATGTTCGTAGTCCTAAACATCAGATTGACCGAGGAAAGATACTTTGTGTTGCATTCTACAATAGCGATGTATTTGAGTTATTTGTACTCAAACTTACATGTTTCATATGAGACAAAAACCCCTTAGATGTTAAGTCATTATTCCATTGTGTAATTTTACACAAGTAGGATAAAGTTCAATGTCTTAAGTTATAATATTGTTTAGTAGTCCCTTTATATCCGAGTGGACCCATAATATATAAGAACTTACGGAGATTATTATATCACCCCATTATATTGTTGAATTTTCAAGTAACTCAAGGCAAGATAAAGACTAAGGTAAAGTTGTGCGAGGATGTTAAAAGATTTTGATGTTTCAAGGTAGTTTCCGCTGTATATATTTTATTTTTTTTCGTTAGGCACTAATGTATACCATGTGCTATATGATGTATTTGTTGGAAATTCACCACAACCTATGGAGAATTTCAATCAATCTTGATGAAGAAGATTGTTATCAACCATGCAATGACAGTGAAAAGAAAAGAACGATTGAGAAAGAAAGAAAACAAACGTTTAAGAAGAAGAATATTTTCTGTAGAGGTTTCTCTCTGCCCTCAACCCGTGGAAAATTTCTTTATTCACTTTGCAACTGCAAAATTCTGTGAATACAATGTTATGAGTTATTTCTTCTCTTCATACAAGAATAAGGATTACTCCCTCTATTTATAGATTTAGGTTAGCTTACTCCCTAAGACAAAGCCCAAAACTATAAAATCCCAAAATAGTTAACACTACTAAAAATAGGCCTAAGTCGAAATCCTGTGTGAAACAACATGCTTCGACACACTAATACAACTCGGCACATCCCTGTCCTGTCGAGCAACCTACTTTGACACAAGGAATTATAATTCAACACACCACCTAATTCATTGTGTCTAAGCTATCTACCTTCATCAAAACTCTTAGTCTTCTGAATACTTTAACCTGCACTCCCTTCTTCATGATGTCTGCAATCTGATTCTCAGCTCTGCAGCGTTCCAAATTTATCTTCCCATTTACTACTGCTCTCGAAGATAATGGAACCTCATTTCTATGTGCTTGCTTCGACCATGTGCTATCAGATTCTTCTCCGTATTGATAGCTGACATGTTGTCGATCTTCATGGTAATTTCTCCATGACTCTTTGTTGTTATCTCTTCGACCAGATTCACCATCCATGTTGCTTGACATGCACAAAGGGAAACAACTATGTATTCTTCTTCGCATGATGATAATGCCACTACTAGCTCCTTTCTTGAACTCCAAGCAACTGGTGCACCACCTAACATAAGTACATAACCAACTGTGGATTTTCGAACCTCAGCATCACTACACCAACTTGAGTTGGTGTATCACACTAGTTTGCATAGTTTTCCTTCATCCGATGCAGGAAACAAATTCCATATTCGAGAGTTCCTTTCAGATACCTTAGTATCCTCTTCGCCGCTGCTAGATGTGATACCTTTGGCTTATGCATGAATATACTCACCATACCTAGACTGTATGCTAAGTCAGACCTTGTGTAACAAAGGTATCGAAGTGACCCAATAAGTCTTCTATATTGGGTTGGATCGACATCATCTTCATCTAAATCTTTCGACAATTGTAATCCGGGCTCAACTGAAGTCGCAGTTGGGTTTCAATCTTGCATCTCAAATCTCTTGAGTATTTTGACTGCATACCTTCTTTGATGCATCATCAAACCTCCACCACTCTTGTAGAATTCGATGCCAAAGGAAATATGAAATGTCACCCAAATTTGACATTTCGAATTCCTTGTTTAAATCACATTTGAAGTCTTCGATCTCTTTCTTGCAGCTACCTATTACCAACAAGTCATCGACATAGATACATAGTATTAGTAATTCACTCTTGATTTTTCTTACATATACTCCATGTTCAATTTTTCACTTTAAAAATTCCTTCTCCCTTAGAAAGCCATCTATATTCTTGTTCCAAGCTCTTGAAGCTTGTTTAAGTCTGTACAGGGCTTTATGTAGTCTGTACACCTTTCTTTCTTCGCCTTGTTTCATAAACCCATCTGGTTGTGCAACACAAACTTATTCTTCTAAGGGGCCATTCGGGAATGCACATATCACATCCATCTGATACATCTCCCAATTGTTTATGTTTGCTAGACCAACAACCAACCTGATTGTTTCGATCCTAGCAACAGGTGCAAAAACTTTGTCGAAGTCGATTCCTTCTTTCTGAATAAATCCTTTCACCACAAGTCTCTCCTTGTGTCGAGTCACTTCTCCTTTGGGATTCAATTTCACCTTGTATACCCACTTCACATTTATTGCCTTCTTGTCTTGGGGAAATTCGACAAGTGACCAAGTGTGGTTGACTTTGATTGACTTCAGTTCTTCGTTCATTGCTTTCCCCCACTTCGAATCTTTCAATGCCTCAGCTGCATTAACTGGTTTGACATCTGCGTAGAAAGCATAATGTACCAACTCACTTTCTTCATTGACCATATCATCTGATGTAATCACACATTCTTGCAACCTTGCAGGCATGTTGTAATACCCTAATTTCACCCCTAAGATCCCTTATCATTTGTATCATTTGCATAACATCAGGGTCATCAAATTATTTCGTGTATATCCTTATGCTTTGCTAACCCCATAAAAATACAAAAAAATATATGTCTTGCTTTGCTTTGTTTGCAAGTTAGGGTTTTGGCATCAAGAAGTTCAAGGGATGGATCAATCAAGGCTTAATATGATCATAAACATCTCAAGGTGATCAATATTATTCCTACATCAATAATCAAAGTTTGTACTCACCTCAATTCAAGTTCATCAAGCCATAATTCATCAGGCACTCCAAATTAAGGTTTTTGGTCAAAGTCAACTTAATGTTGACTCTTTGACCAAAGCATGATCCTATGGATTGAGGCATGATCCAAGGTCCTCAAATGTGTCCTTATAACCCACTCATATGATTCAAATGGCTCAAGAATTTAGGTTCATGAGCAAATGAAAGTTTTGAACACAATTGATGAAAAGTCAACAGATGCCTAAAGTTAAAGTTTGACTTTTAAGATTTTTTATCAAGTATGGACTTTTCAAGTCAAGGATCATGAAAATGTGATCAATGAAGTAATTTGATCTAGTTTAGTCAAGAAAATCAAGGTTACTTGCAAAAGGGGAAAAGATAGAGAATTTGAAATTTTTATTAAGTCCCTAGACATCATGTCCAAGTACCCAACTTTCCAAGGCCATAACTTGTGATCCAAGCAACCATTTTCTTTTCTTCAATGATAAAATCAAAGGTCTTGCTTCATACTTCAACTTTGTCCTAGTTGATAAAACCCCAAAAAATGCATGGATGAAGAGATATGGGGCCATGAAGTGGAGGATTCATTTTCTTTTCAAGTGATAAAACACTTGGTGAAATTTTCAGCATGCTGACCTAATCAAGTGACCAACTTTATGCTAATTTTTCACCAAGATCCCAACTGATTTAAGCAAAGTGCTCAACACGAAAGTTGTATATCATGATCCCATCTTTCCAAAATGTCCAAGATCAAGAATTTCCCATGCTTGAGCTAAGAGAATCGAATTTGGGAAGACAACATCATGAAATGGTTCATAGGTCGAGTTCCAAGCCAAGTTGCATTGCAAATCCAAAAAAATATGCAAAATTTCCAAGTGCATGTCCTTATTTCTTCTAAATCTCACTCTAATAATAAGATTTCACACACTTTTGAGCCTTCATCCAAGCAACTAAACCATTACACAATGAATCATTCCATTTTTGGCATAAAGGTAACACTTCCATTCATGTAAAGTTGCTTTAATCCAACAAGAAATACCATTGAGCTCCCAAATGGATTTAGTTATGATACATACCAACTCCAAACCTCAAGTCAACTTCTATTCTTCAGAAAAAGCAACACAAAACACTGAATGTATTCTATGCTTTTGCCATGCTTCCCACTTGGTGTTTTGTGTAAAACCTATCCAAACAAGCGAACCGGTACAAGACAAAATTATTTTATGATGTATGAAGCTTCTTAGAACTTCAAGGATCACTATAAATAGAGGGCAAAGCCTCAACTATCCACACACCAAACTTACCAAGCAAAACTTCATTCTTGAGAGCTTTTCAACCTTAACATCCATTCTCTCATTTGGCTCGTGCATTCTGCAAACCAAAGGGTCCAATCATCTTCTGGGAACTCATAGGCATTAGGAGGGGCATAAAACAATAGTTGGAAGTGGTATTGAAAAGGCATTGGACCTTGCTCCAATAGGTATATTCTCGCACTTCGAGACTCACTATACATGCATCATTTCCATTTGATTTTTGAAGCAAACATGTAACATATGTTGTGTTGAGGTTGATCATTAACTTACATGTCATTTATCTTGCTGTTTATATGAGTTTGTATTGCATGAAACCTAGGGCTTCAGGTCTGGTTTTAGCCTTCGTGTGTCCTTATCTTTGAGTGTTAGCTCAAACCTATCGTACCATTTTGTTCCTTGCATTATTATGAGAAACTTTGATCTTTATTTCATTAAAAATGGTTGAGAAATGAGAGAGATATGCTTGAACGAAAATATGGAAAAGAAATGAAAGAGTAAGAAAGAGAAGCGAAAGGTTGAAGATGATGTTAAGGTGGCATTGAAAAAGTCAAACAAAACTCATTTTATAATGTATACAAATGTTTATGTTTTAACAAATGGATGTATCACCACCCCAGTGATAGAAGCGCGCACCTTAAATCACTTGTAACCAAAAGGTCAAGGGTTTGAATCCCCCTTGCCCCAACCTTTGGTTTTTATTTTTATCAAGTAGCGCATGGAACCCCAAGGACGTGGGTTCGAGCCTGACCAATATAATGTTTATTTTTCTCACTTGTTAAATGTTCATTTTTCTTCATAATTTTAAAAACCCATAACTTCATGATCCCTTAACATTTATTTATTTTATGATGATACAAAAAATCCCAAAAAATATTATTTATTTTACCACTTTTGATTGGATGGAAAACATGTGCTTTTAAGTGTTTTTAAGGCTCCTAATTAATTCCTTTGGTTCATCTCTTGGTTGCTCTTAATGTTGAATGCTTGTATGACCAAAGAACACTCTTTCAAGTGTTGATTGTTGTCCTTAACATGTTTAAACTTGATTATTTTCATACCATGTCTAATTGATTCACCTTGAAAACATGCTTGAATGAATGGTTAGGAGGTGATTAGGGTTTCCACTTACTTGTTCCTTATTCATGCCATGATTATGGTTTAGGTCTAAACTTATCCTTAACATATTCTTGCCTCTTGTGTAACTTGTATGCATGGTGATCCACTTAGGATTTTACTTTTTCCATACCATGTTCATATGATCCATGTTTTGAATATTTTTATTTTGTCACAACTTTACTTGACAACCATATATCTTGATTATGATACTTGTCTTATGTGGTTTGATACCCTTGTATTGAATAATGTACACTTGTTTAATTTTGTCTTGTGACACTCCACTTGTATTTTATCCCAATTTGTGATGTTATATCCATGTCTTTTAATTACTTATCACTTAATTTAAGTATTTCCTTCATAAACTTCCATAATGTTGAATGCATATCTCATACTTGTTCATGTGATATCCCTTGGGGTGTTATGTAAACCTTTATCATGTCTTGATTATGTTCATTATACCTAAAAAACATGTGAGTAATTTGTTCATGTCTTACCAATTTAGGTGTCTTTATGTATCTAAATCCAAGGGAAAGGATCTTATGTTGACTTCCTAGTCATATACTGTTTGTTTATTTGTTGACTTTGTTTGTCCATTCATGCATTTACCCTAAACCTTTTTCAAACTAAAACACCCATTCAAACCTTGACTTACTTTTAGTCAATGGACTTTCAATTACACTTGAAAATGCTTCAGTACACATGAAGCGTTTCAGACACAAACCTTGACTTACTTTTAGTCAATGGATTTTTCAATTACACTCTTAAAAATGCTTTAGTACACATAAGACATTTCAAACACAAACCTTGACTTACTTTTAGTCAATAGATTTTTCAATTACACTTTCAAATGTTTTAGTACACATGAAGCATCTCAAACTCAAGTTTTGACTTGCCTTTAGTCAAGTAACACTTTCCAAAAACATTTTTACCCCTTTTATTCCCCATTCAAAAATGCAAACAACTTTTTAACCGAAACATAGATAAATTCAAAAGGTTCCTATAAAGTACTACAAATGTTTAAGGTGCTAATACATTCCCTTCGCATAACCAACCCCCGTACCTTCGATCTCTACTTGCTTTGCTTCTAGTTTTTACTATTTGCTATGCATGTTTATTTTGAATCTTTTCCCCTTCCCTTGGTAAAATAAAAGTTCGATGGTGATATCAAAGTTTTGCGAGTCAAGTTAATCCAATAGCTTGGTCTCCGATTCTCACTGCGACCCATGTGTCTTATTCTTTGAGGTCTGCTTGGGCCTGCTTCACCTCTAACTTCTTGTCGAACTTCTCTTTCGACTTCACTAGCCGGTTCATCGCAAAATATTCTAACTGAATCCTTCTTAACATTATTAGTTCAATCCCATTCCTTAAGCTCATCTATGATCACGTCCATGTTGATCACCACTTGCTTTTTCACTGGGTCGAACAACTTGTATCCTTCAGTCGAATGATATCCTATCAGGATCATCTAACTCGACTTGTCATCAAGTTTTCTTCTTAACTGATCTGGTACATGTCTATGTGCTATATATCCAAACACCTTTAGATGACTCAAACTAGGCTTGGCACCAAACCAAAATTCTTCTGGCGTGATTCCTTCTAGCTTCTTTGTTGGACATCTATTTAGAATATATGTTACAGTCGACACAATTTCTCCCCATAATTCTTTAGGTAGATGCTTTCCTTTCAACATACTTCTCACCATACTCACGATGGTTCTTTTCTTCCTTTCTGCGGCTCCCTTCAACTGTGGAGTGTAGGGTGGCACCACCTCATGCACACTCCCTTCTTTCATACATAATGCATCAAACTCTTTCGACACATATTCTCCACCACCATCAGTCCTTAGAATCCTGAGCTTTCGACCGCTTTGTCTCTCGACCATAGATTTAAACTTAGAAAATACCTCAATCACTTCACTTTTCTTCTTGATCAGGTAAGCCCACAATTTTCAACTGAAATCATCTATGAATGTAACAAAGTATCTGTTATCTCAAATCGAATCCACTTGGATATGACCACATACATTAGAGTATATGACTTCAAGAATTGCCTTTGATCTGCTTCCTGCATCCTTATTGAATATTTTCTTATGCTTCTTCACCTGCACACATTCTTCACACACTTCATTTGGAATATCGATTTTTTGGTAATCCTGAAATTATTTATTCTCTTCAAATCTCTAATGTCTTTGAAATTGAGATGGCCAAGTCTATCATTCCATATCTATTCATCTCCGCTGGCTGTTGTTGTAAGGCACTTATGTTCCATCACATTAAGCTCAATCTTGAAGGTTCTATTATGGGACATTGGATCATTCAAGATCAACCTTCCATTTGAGTCGAGAAATCTCATCATCTTGTCTTCGATCAACACCTTGTAGTTCTTTTCGACTAACTGCCCTATACTGAGCAAATTTCTCTTCATGCCTGGTATGTACAACACATTTGAAAATACTGACCTTTTTCCATCTTTCCTCATAATCAGAACATCACCAACACCATCAGCTGCTAGAGTATTGTCATTTGCAAATTTCACCATGTTCTTCATTGAGGTCTTTATGTTGACAAACCAATCTTTCCTTCCAAACATGTGTGATGATCATCTTGAGCCCAAGTACCACTGGTCCTTGAATCTCTCTTCATCTCTCGTTGTAACCATTATCAACATCTCTTCTTCTTCATGTTTCGCTAGCTTTGCATCAATTTCTTGATTCTTCTGTTTTTCTAGACAATCACTAGAATAATGACCATGCTTCTGACAATTGTAACACTGAATGTGACTCTTGTCTGGCTTTCGACCACCACCTCTTCCTCTACCTCTAACACCACCTCTTTGGTTGCCTTGGTTCTAGGGTTTTCTCTGATTTGAGGAATTTCCTTCTTGCTGATTTCGACCAGTCAAATTGTTATAACCTCCTCTGTCTTTGTTGCCATTCCAACTTCCTTTGCCTTTCCTTTCGTTTGCTGATTGCGCCTGCAAAGCCACACCACTCTTCGACTTTCCTGCAACTCTTTCAGCCATTATTTGTTCATGAGATTCAAGCGTGCCTTGAAGCTCTTCTTTTGTCAATTTTGACAAATCTTTCGATTCTTCTATGGCTACTACCGCGTGGTCAAACTTTGGAGCTAACGACCTCAAGATCTTTCCAATAACAGATCTTGATGTCATCACTTCTCCATATACCTTGATTTGATTCACCAGTTTCGTAATCTTAGTGAAGAAATCAGTTATTCTTTTATTGACTTCCATCTGAAACAATTCATACGTCCTTTTGTGAGTTTATAACCTCACCTCTTTCACCTTCTTCGCACCTCCAAATGACTTCTCCAGAATTTCCCATGCTTCTTTCACTGACTCTATATCACTAACCTTTTCAAAGTTATCTGAATCAACACATTGATTGATTATAAAGAGAGCTTTCTAATCTTTCTTTTTCAATTCTTTATGTGTAACCCTTTATTGATCGTTAGTGTTTTCTGCAAGCGTCGTTACTCCTTCCTTCACAATATTCCAAAGATCTTGATAACAGAACACAACTTTCATCTGCTTGCACCAATTCTCATAATTATTGTTCTTGAGAATCAGAAGATTCGCTGGAAAATGCCCGTTTAGATGATTCATTGCCATCGTGATTTTCTTTCCACAAATCGCTCAGACCAGGAGCTCTTGATACCGTATATTGGAAATCCACCACAATCTATGGAGAATTTCAATCAATCTTGATCAACAAGATTGCTATCAACGACACAATGATAGTGAAAAGAAAATAACGATTGCGAAAGAAAGAAAAGAAACATTTGAGAAGAAGAATATTTTCTGCAGAGTTTTCTCTCTATCCACAACCTGTGGAAAACTTCTTTATTCATTTTGCAACTGCAAGATTTTGTGAATACAATGTTATGAGTTCTTTCTTCTCTTCATACAAGAATAAGGGTTATTTCTTCTATTTATAGATTTAGGTTAGCTTACTCCCTAAGCCAAAGCCCAAAACTATAAAAGTCCAAAAACGTTAACACTACTAAAAATAGGCCTAAGTCGAAATCCTGTGTGAAGCAACATATTTCGACACTTCGACACACTAATACAACTCGACACATCCTTGTCCTGTCGAGCAACCTGCTTCGACACAAGGAATTGCAATTCAATAATATTTTGGGTATCTTGGACATGTATATAAATGATTTCGTTAGGCACTTATGTTGTATCAGTACCAATTAACACTTATATGATATTATTCTATATTTATATTATACGAGGTGTTACAAAGTTCATCCTCGGTTTCAGACAACGAAATACTAACAAATCTCTCCTTGATGGACTCGCATCACTCCGACAATGATAATAAAGAGGAATGCTTAAAAGTGACCACAAATATATGGTCTCTTGATAGTGGATGCTACAAATACATGACGGGAGAAGAATTAAAGTTTTCATCTTTAACATTAAAATCTAAATGATTTGTCACTTATGGAGATAATAAAAAAAAGATTCTCGATGTTGGAAGAATAAGTATGCCACCCTTTAGCACTATTGATGATATTCTCTATGTGGATGATTTAAATCATAAACTTATAAGTATAAGTCAATTATGTGATAAAAGTCTCAAAATAAATTCCAATAAAGATGCATGTACCATAGAAGATGAAATTTCACATGAAATAAAGCTTATTTGAAAAAGAATCAATAATATCTTCATGATATCTATAGACGCTTTATCTTTGAAAATAAAATGTATTGTGGCTAACAATAACAATGATGCATGACTTTGGCATACAAGAATTGCCCATATTCATATGGATAATCTAAATAAATTATTCAAGCATGACCTTGTTTTTAGCTTACCAAAGATGAAATTTGGCAAAGATAAATTATGTGATGCATGTCAAAAAGAAAAGAAGATTCTTTCAAGGCAAAGAATATTTTGTATGCATCTATACCGCTTCAATTGATTCACATAGATTTATATGGTCCATCAAGGACTATAAGCTTTGGTGAAAATTATTATGCATTAGTTATTGTTGATGAATTTTCAAGATTTACATGAATATTATTTTTAGTTCATAAAAATATTGCATTTAATGCCTTTAAGAAATATGAAAAACTAATTAAAATGAAAATCCGTGAAGATTGTATCAATTCGAAGTGACCATAGTGAAAAGTTTTAAAATTCATCATTTGAAGAATTTTGTGATGATAATGGCACATCACACAACTTCTCGACACCAAGGACTCTACAAAAAAAATGGTGTAGTTGAAAGAAAGAATATGTCTTTGAAAGAACTTGCAAGAACAATGCTAAGCAAAACAAATCTACCAAAGCATTTTTGGACGGATGTGATAAACACGTCCTACTATATTAGTAATCAGGTTATGATTAGACCCATCTTGAAGAAGACACCAAATAAACTTTACAAAGGAAGAAAACCAAACATTGTACATATACATATCTTTGGATACAAATGCTTAGTCTTAAATAACGTTAAGGATAACTTCGATAAATTTGATGTAAAATCCGATAAATATATATATTCCTTAAGAATTCTCTTTCTAGTAAATCATATAGAAATCTTAAATAAAAGAACACTTATTGTTAAATACATATTTATTTTGATAAATCTATATAAAATAAAATATATACATCCAACTAAAATAAATAAATGAACTAAAATGTAATAATTTCACATTCTCTAATATTTTTAGATAATAAATCAATAATGTTGAACTTGGGCATTGTTAGGACTTGACGGAGTAGTCTAGATAGGTTATAGCTATCCTTTTATATGTATCCTTTGTTAGACTTGGGCATTGTTACGACTTGACTGTCATTTGATGTGTTGAGCTTATTACTCTATATATCTTTTTAATACTCATTTATCTCTTTAATACTCCTCTTTTCTCTCTCCTTTCTATAACTTTTGAGTTTTTGTTTCAGCCTTCAATATGAGCAGTTCAAGAAGAGATCCCATGTTTGGTCAAGAACTGGTGTTCGTAAAGAAAGCAAAATCTATGGTTACGACAGATAAGTATACTGAGTTTTTAAGACTCCTGTACAATTACCATGGCAGAAGAATTGATATAGAAGTTTTCAAAGAAGGAGTATCGGAGTTGTTTAAAGAGCATAAAGATTTAATTTCAAGATTCAACGTGTTCTTGCCACGGGGACACCAAATCTCAGTTCCATTGGAGGATGAACAACAAGGTAATGATGATGCATTAGCTGTCAAAGATGAACAGAATGATGATGAACATCAAGGTGATGGCGATGCATTAGGGTCAAAGACGATGAACACCAAGGTGATGATGATGCATTAGCAGTCAAAGACGAACAGAAAGATGATGAAGAAAAACAAGTTTGATTACAATCATGTTAGTAAAAATCTATAGGTTGATCTATAAAATTACAGGTTCTTTGTTCCTTTGGATATTTTCATGAATTATTGTATCAAATAAATTCTTCAGCATAGTATATTCAAGATCCATCATTTGTTAATTTCAAGTAAATTGTTTCTATTTTATGTGAATTCTTTCAACTAGTACGTAGCATGGTATCAATTGATATTCACAATACAAGTCGTTTTTATTTATTTATTATAGGTCTATTTCTCGTTGTAAGGTGAGCCTAAAAACTGCTACTAAACCATAATTAACTAGATTAAACTTCGTAATAATTTGTGAACCAAAACCAGAGTTCATTCATTTATCTAGTAGTTCATTATTGAAAATGTTATTTTACCTTTTGAATCTTTTCAAGCTCCCCACAAGAATAAAAGCAAGAGAAATGGTTTTGTTGGCCTAAAAGTGGACATGGTCAAGGCTTATACTAGAATAGAGTAGAATTTTGTAGAGAACATTCATTGTTAATGTGAGAATAGGGCTTGCTTTAATCCATATAAATATTTTGTGCAACTTGTACACCATACGCTTCTTTCTTTTCACTTCAAGTACTTACATCTTTAGCTAAGAAGCATTTGTTTAGGATATAGTAAGATGTGTTGACCTCCTCTCCCTATAACCTTTGAGGAATGTCATTATGTTTTAGTATGTTTCTGGCTATATCAAGTATTTTTCTATTTCATCTTTCTACTAAACCTTTGAGTGACGAATTGTAGAGGGTCTTCGAATTTCAGGACGATTGGGATCATAGAAAAGATGATCCTTATTTTTTGATGCATAAACAGTATGTGATGTTGGAAAATGAGTAAGTGGAATGGCACAGAATTGAAGATGGTGATATCATAGATTTTGTTGGTGGATCCGTGGATACGGATCTAGAATCCCAATCTATCTAATTTACCCATTTCTTAATGCACCTTTAATATTTTTTATCCATCATGAGAAATTATTTAAATGTTCATAATTTTCGGAGATGCATCTTCGCACACACCAAATTCTAAATGAATGTTGAAATATTTCGGAGATAAATCTTCGTAATAATTTAAAACATTCAATACATCCCACTCAGAAATCATTATACACTTGAATTGATTCAGAGATGTATCTCCGGAAATATTACGGAGATACATCACTGTAACATCCTAAAACTTACTCTTTCATGTTATATTTTGTTTATCTGTATTCAAATGAAGACTTAAACCATACCATAAGATTGAAAAATAAAAGTCTACGTACATAATTCTAGATAATCAAAAAATGCGATACATAAATAAAATACCAATAAATGTCAAAATATCATACAATCGAGACCCATAAACTAGCAAGGTCGTCAAAATAAAATACAAACCGTAATACTACTACTATATACTAAGACACTACTGTGTATGTCTAACTACCTCTCCTTTTCCTCTTATGCCAGCTCTGCCTCCTTAGCCATCAATCCAACCCATCCCCCATCGCTGTCTCCGGTACATCAATACCCCTGTGCCTCCATCATGATGACATCTAGGACCCGCCTCACATCAGACCCATCAGGGAAGATACCTCTATCAATGCTTGCCTACACAATCTACATTATACGACGACACCTAGATAAGAAATCATCAGCATGATTTAGCTGTGCCTGCTCATCCTCTAGTATCTCCTGATGAACTGGTCTCGGCGGGTCTCCTAGAGTAGCCTGCATCATGTACGAATGTGACACCCTAAAGAATCATCTGATGTACCATTCGACGTAGCTCCAATCACTCTCAGTTATGGTAGCCCGTCTCTCCACCGGTACAAAATGACTCATATAATCATCAAACATGTCATCTATTTGTATACATGTCAAGGCATGAGGAGTATAGACAACATGGTGTCTGAGAATGGTCTGAGTGTAGTCAAACTTTGACATGACGCGCTCGGGAAAATGAGGAGCAATGAGACGCAATCCACATGCCAATCATCCATAGTATATCACTATCTCGTCAAATGTTCGCGTCTCACGGTGATCAACATAGCTGTTGAAGTGCATGTCCTCGACAACCAAATAGTCAAGATAGACTCTGTAGGAATCGGTCGCCTAGTTCCCTCTTAGCGGGATAAAAGCAGTAGCACACAACATATCCTTAGTGTAATCTGGTACACTCGCCCAACCAGAGATGCACGGGAAGTGCTGGAGGATCCAACCCTGGAATGAAAAGTTTGAAATCCACGCAGTAACGTAGGTAGACGACGTATGTATATGTGGCACTCTTGTCCACAAAAGTCATAGTTCTAACTAAATAAAGAAAGTATGCTTTCAATGCATGCGATCTGTGGAGCGATTCATGATCATCATCACTATCAGCCTGTTGTGAACTCGGGACCGCATCTTCATATACCTTCTTCAGGTATACAAATCTAGCATGAACACCTATGGTCTTATCCAACTCATCCATCACCTTCCCTAGATCAGCACCCAGATACTCTACCATCATCTCGAGTGCCTCGTCTTTGGTTATCCTCCCATGATCTAGGAATCTCCCCCTGATCGGAAGATGTAGCAAACACGAGACATCGTTGAGTGTGATAGATATCTTACCATACGAGAGATGAAACGATGAGGTCTATGAGTGACATCTCTTCACAAATGTATTAAGTGTCTCGTGGTTGAACATAGTATAACCGGTCATGCACAAGTCCTTCAGGCCAGATAAGGATAGAACCGACTGAAACCATTCCTCATTCGGTCGAGGCAATGCAAAAAATCTTCCTCCTGTGGTTAAAAAACTTGTGCGGATCATGCTCTTGAAATTTGTGATAAATAATCAATGTCAAAAATTAAATTTAAAGTAAAACTAAATAAAGAATCCAAATAATACCACGTCTCAGTCACGAATATGTATGGCAATATGGTATGGATACAAAGGCAGTAAGGAAAAATCAACTGAACCACCTCCAAAAGCCTTTGGCTCAACATCTGCACCAACCTCACCCTTAAGAGGTGGCACTAGATCAACATGTGCAATAGTAGGAGGTTGGAGTGGATCAACAACATCAGCAGTAGAAGGTGGGAGTGGATCGATAACATCTATAGTAGGAGGTAGCATTGGTAAAACCTGACGCATGTGGGAGGATGAAGAAGTGATGCGTTAGATTGTGAATCTCGTCTCATACGGGAAGAAGAAGATGGAGTGGCATAAGGAAAAGCATGAGCCCCAGAAATAGACGACTCTGCTTGACCAGAGGAACCAAGAGCATCTGTAACCTACCGACTCTTCTCCCGCCGAATGGATGCATACTGAGCAACCCTGCCATGCCTCAATTTATCATGTCTATTAACCATTATGCATGTAAGTTAAAGTAAGGCAGACCATTAGTGCAGGCAAACAACACAAGTAAGAAAATCAAAAAAATCAAAAGACTGAGAATTTTTTGGAGATGCATCTCTAGTTTCTGGGAAACTAAACCGCTAAAAATTCCGGAGATGCATCTTCCGTAACTAGGAAACTAAACCGCTGAAAAATTCCGGAGATGCATCTCCAAAAAATTTCACAACTCAGAGGTCGCGTCAATGGTGTAATGTACCACAATAAAGCTAAAAAAAATTGTTTTGATCATCAATTTCAACCAACAAACAACTAATACACTACGGCTAACCTATCTTAAATGTGATTCTACTCATTTCTAACTCTAATAATTGATTCTACTCATTTACATCAAAACTCAAACATTTATCGAAAACTCGAAAAACTTACAAGAAATTGATATTTTTGATGAAGATGAATGATGTTACAAATGAAGATTGATGTTCCCTTGAGTTCCCTTGATCCTTGTTGAATGAAATTTGACTTGGTGTATAGAAGAAATTTGAGAGTTGAATGAGTTGAAGTTTGAGTTTTGTGAAATGAGGAAGGAGAATAGTCTGGCGCGATTTAACCTCTAAAATGTTCTAGAGATGCATCTCCGAAATATGTTAATGTTAACTGACTATTTGGTGCGTCCGGAGTTGCATCTTCGGAAACTAGGGACACTTTTGGAATTTTACATGGTGCATAAGAAGCATATTGTGATATATTAATAAATTCTCTTATTATAGTTTATCTTTGGGCCTTGGTTAGTTAGAATTGTTTTCCTACCTTTCAGGCCCACTGTTTTGTATAAAGGGTTAAATATGTCAGGGGTCATCATAAATATGTGAACATTCAATTTTAGTCTCTACAAAATTTTTATGCAAATAATGGTCCTCACAAACTTTTTCATCCCTAAAATTGGCCCCTCCCATTAGTTTCCACTGACAGAGGCTTACATGGCATGCGAACTGTATATTTTTTAATTGACACGTCATATTTTTATTTAATTATATATATTTTTTTATATTTAAGCGAAACGAAGAAGCCCTAATTCCTTTTCTCCACTTCATTTTTTTTCCAGATCTCCATCTTCTTCTTCTTCTTCGCTGACTGACTTGATCTTCTTTGTTGATTGACTTCATCTTCTTCGCTTATAGTCGTCTTCTTCTTCACTGGTGTTATTATGTCATCTTCATCATGGAGAAACAAATTAGTATTTTATCATTCGGTAAGTGTGTGAAACCGTCTAGTGAGAAGGTGTAAGTGTAATGGTCGTATGATATCATATATGTGCAAGAACAGACTAAATAAATGGAGAATGATCTGGAAATGTCCATTTTGGAAAAATGAGGAAACTTGTAATTTATTCATTTGGGATGATGATATTGTACAAGGAACGGATGTTTATGAATGTGTAGATGAAGAAATGAGAAAAGATGAGAGCAAGGTGAGGTAGATGCAAGTTGTTGAAACTTTGAAGGAGTTGTATGAATCTTTAATGAAGAAGAACAAGAGGTTGCATATCAAGATTAAGTCAGACGCGTTTTGGGGAAAGCTGAAGTCAATTTGTTTTGTGTTTTGATTTTTGGTCAACATATACTTGTTAATTAAGTGTAAATGTTGAAATATTCTACAATCGTTCTTCTAAGTTTGTAATATTTAATTGATTTCGTAATGTTCACTTGGTATGAACTATAATTTGGTGTAATTGATTTTGTAATGTTAACTTGGCAATGAACTATAATTTGGTGTAAATTATTTTGTAAGTTTCACTTTGTAATTTGGAATGACCTAAAATTTGGTTCAATTATGCACTGTACTATAATTATGATCCATAACGCATAGGCGTTTTAAGGACCAAAGCTCAGTTGGCATCCATAACGCACAAGCCTTTGTTTTCCATGTGAATCTTGTACCCCTTCTCAAGAAATTGGACAATACTTAGAAGGTTCCATTTGATTCCTGAAATTTACAATACATCTTTGATCAAGGGATGTCCATTATCCCTTCTCATGATCAAAACATCACCGATCCCTTCGGCCGCTAGAGTGGTGTCATCCGCGAACTTCAGTTTGTTCTTCATGGCACAATTGATTTTGACACACCAACCCTTACTTTCCGTCATATGAGTAGAAAAACCCGAGTCCAAGTACCATTCCTCGCTGCACTGAACTCTTTTCGTACTCATCATGGCATTTTATTTTTCATGTAACCGGTTAACCATATCATGTAACTGGTTATAGGCTGTTTTTGCAACATTCACAAAATTGCAGCTGTTACTGTCCTACAACATGCTGCTACTGCAATTTCCTTCTGTGATCATGACTAATAGTGTATTCTCTTCATAAAACTCTTGTCTTGCAACCTTGGCTTCATCTCCTTGAGGTTCCTTCTTCTTCGCATTGCACTCTCTTGCAAAATGACCGAACCTTTGATACTTAACCCACTGCTCTTTGCTTTTGTCAAACCTCTTCTTTTCACATCTAAAATTGCCTTGACCACCATTTTTGTTGCAGCTGCTCTAACCCCTTTAACAAGTCAAATTATTGGAATTTTGGGACTCTCTTCCACAAAATTTAGAAAATTCCCTTTACTCTTCATGGGCTATTTTCCTTTCGATCTCTTGTCTTTCTCGTTGTAGCGAGTTTTCAAAGCGATCTCCGCCTTTGTCTTATCATGATTTCTATCCTCCATCCTTTGCCCATGAGCCTAAAGAGAGCTTTGCATCTCCTCTTTTCTCATCATCACAAGATCCTTTGATTCCTCAATCGACACAACTACATTGTCAAATCTTGGTATTAAAGAATGCACAAATTTCGCGACAACATACTACTCCATGACTTTTCTCCAGATGACTTCACTTGATTCACCAATTGAGTGATCCTCGTTGTAAAATCGTCGATTTTCTCCCTTTCTTCCATTTGAATCAATTCAAGTTGACGGTTGTGAGTTTGTAACCTCACCACCTTCACCTTTTCAACCCCCTGTGTATGCTTTCTCTATAATCTCCCACGCTTGCTTTGACAATTCACAATCACCAACTTTGTCAAAGTTGTCACCATTCACATATTGATGGATCAAAAACATCGTCTTGTAATCTTTTTTCTTCTCTTACTTATGCGTTGCTTACTATGTAGCCGTTGCACCTTCGATAAGAGAATTCACCAAATTCTTGATCACTTCAAGAAAATCTTGGTAATCAAACAACACTTTGATTTGCTTCCATAATTTATTGTAATTCTTCATATTAAAATTCATGTTGCACACTAGGTGTTTGTGGATCAGAACCAGGATCTTGATGCCAAACGTTGGAACTTTGAACCACAAGATTGGTGAATTATGGTGGAGAGAATTGGAATATGTAAAGTAAAAGAGAAAAATTGAGATGAGAAGACCAAGTGGCGATTGAGAGAGATAATTGAGGGTGAGAAGTGACATTCACATTACTTTGATATGAGAATGTATCCAAGCATTTATACAAGTGTTACAAAATGATTGAGACCTAAAACATGTAACTACATAATATAAAATTACAAAATCACGGGTCTGTAACCGTACACCATTAGGTTAACTAGTTACAACTGACATGAGATCTAAAACACCTTCAGTGGTAACTGGGTAACCTCAGATGTTAATCGGTTACACCTTCGAATATTTGTCTTTTCTGCTACTCAGAAGTGCTTCTGTCTTTGCTGTAACCGATTACACTCAATGTTAACCGATTATAAGACTTGATTTACTCAAAATACTTTTAAGAGTCATAATAGAATCCATTCCTTTGTTGGGCTTGAGCCTATTACAACTTGACTATCATTTTTTGTGTTGGACTTCATTTCAGTCTTGAATGTTCATTACTCGTATGTTTGATTGGTGTGAAAGAAAATTTAAACAAACACTTCAAACTTCAAGATTTTTTATTGTTTGCTTAAAAAAAAAAGGAAATAATATATTTAATGGGACCCACCTTTAAAATATTTCCACTAAAAATAGATGAATAGAGAAGTGATAAAATGAAAAAGAAAAAAATAACCTTAATATCTTATTCTGAGTATTTCTGGAATTTCAAAATAAATATTTTTTCTCCCATTTTCTAATTACTTCCTCTCTTAGCAAAAAAACTTAAAAATTATTTTATTTTTTATTCACTTTCTACTCTCTTTTACTCCTTTGCTAAGTTAGTTAAGTTGGTTAATAGATAGTTGGTCTTTTAGTTTTCTACAAGCTCTATATATAGACCCAAAGCCTCTCAAATACTCATTTACCTCTTTAATACTCCTCTTCTCTCTCCCTTCTATAACTTTTGAGTTTCTGTTTCAGCCTTCAATATGAGCAGTTCAAGAAGAGATCCCATGTTTGGTCAAGCAATGGCGTTTGTAAAAAAAGCAAAATCTGTGGTTACGACAGAAAAGTATACTAAATTCTTAAGACTCCTGTACAATTATCATGCTACAAGAATTGATATGGAAATTTTGAAAGAAGGAGTATCAGAGTTGTTTAAAGAGCATAAAGATTTAGGGTGTGTTTGATTTAGTTTTTAAAAACAGTTTTTTTGTTTTCAAAATTTATAAAATTAAAAATTTGTTTGATTACAATGTTTTAGAAAACTGTTTTTAAAAACTCTTTCATTTTTATTGTTTTTAAAAGTGAAAAACAAAAACAGGTTTAACATGTTTTTCATTTTTAATTTTGGATTTCTGGATTTCTGTTTTCATTTGAGTTATCATTTTTTATTTTCTCATTTTTAAAACTGTTTTTAAAAATAATTTACCAAACAAATATTTCTATTTTTTCATTTTTAAAATAGTTTTGAAAAGTCATGTTACCAAATAAATTTTTTAATAGTTCTCTTCTTAAAAATACTTTTTCAAAACAATTTTATAAAACATATTTTAAAAAGTGAAAAGCAAAACTGATTCAAACGGGCCCTTAATTTCAAGATTCAACGTGTTCTTGCCACGGGGACACCAAATCTCAGTTCCATTGGAGGATGAACAACAAGGTAACGGTGATGCATTAGCTGTCAAAGATGAACATCAAGGCGATGATGATGCATTAGTAGTCAAAGAGGAACCCAAAGATGATGAAGAAAAACAAGTTTGATTACAATAACGTGAGTAGAAGTTCACAGATTGATCTGCAAAATGAGAGATTCTTTGGTCCTTTGGATATTTTCTTGAATTGTTGTATCAAATAAATTCTTCAGCATAGTAATATTAAGTTGCTTCGTTTTCAATTTTAAGTAGATTGTTTCCATTGTATATTAATTGATTCTTCATTTTTCATTTGGTGATTTACTTTCTTGACTTTTCTTACCTTTAACCTTTTTCTTTTTCAATTGTCTTTGCAAGTAAAGATAAAATTTTGGTGTTGGTACAGAGAAAGTAAAATGCTAAGAATAACATCAAAGAAACTATAGTCTTTTGAAAGTTTGATTATCATTATGAATGTTAGTTGTTTTATCTTTTTAGATCATTAATGTGTAATAAGTGTGAATATCTCTCATAATACTAAAAATACTAATGTAACTCACAAACACACTTAAAATGATTTAGAAAATTCATCTGATTTCAAAATATTATTAAAATAAATTCTAGTATAAAGCTAATTGATTAGAAAGCACACATAATCAATCAGGAACTCTCTTAATTGGTTATGCTCCAAACCTGATTATTTTCTTTTCTGAAAATCTTGGTCTAATTGATCAACACCATAGGCTAATTGAATAGAGCAACTCCGATCCATTTTTCTTTCTATTTCTCATTAGATTATTTTCTATATAAAGGAGAGCTTGTGTTCACTTCTACAACACAAGGAATTTTATATTTTACTTTTTTCTCTCACTCATTCTCTTCTAGAGACATTTTCATTCACCTATTATTATTTGGGTGCAGAGAGAGCGAAATACTTTATGTAATTGCTATTTGAATCAAATTATGATGTAATTGTAAATCAAGAGTTTTATTCTCTCATAACATTGATATTTCTATAAACGTTACAAGTTGAACCTGGGTAAAAGTTTGGTTTAAGAAGGTTGTGGCTTGATCTTATGATAAAAGTTCAAATTGATAATGTAACTCTCAAGGGTAAACTCTTGGGGACTAGAGTAGGCCGCGTGATTTAAGTTTGAACCAATATAAATTCCGATGCGCACTTTCCTATCTCTTCTCTTGTATTTTCCAGTTATTTATCTTCTGCGATAAAATATATAACTCAACCCCTTTTCTATTTGTAGTCACTTGGTCAACAAGTTTCATTAGAGTCTAATTCTTGTTATAAAATTTCATCATCTCAGCAGGTGAGATGACTTCAAACAATTCAGTAAACAAACTCATATTCTTTAATGACGAGAGGTTTCTTATTGAAAAGAGAATATGAAAATATTTACAGAGGATATGAATTGTGATATTTGGACCGCTATTAAAATTGGTTCATTTATTTCCACACATCAAGTTAACGATGTTGAGAAAAACAAACATAGAGCTATTTAGACAAAATAGGAAAAATAAAAGTTGTTGTACATTTTGAAAAATTCACTAACGCTCTCGGTATTCATGATTTATTTTTCATTTTTCTCACTATAATAGTGGGAAAAAATATGGCCATCCTTCAAGTTATCCATGAAGGTACAACCAATGTAAAGAGGACTAGGATAAACATATTGACCCATGAGTATGAAATGTATAGAATGAAACATGAAGAAAATATTCACTACATAATAAAATGGTTTATTGATATTGTCAATCGTTTAAGAACTCTAGTTAAGACTTCTCAAAATGAGTATTTAATTAAAAAACCCTTAGATTCCTAAACCGCACTTGGAAACCTAAAGTCAACGCAGTTTCTGAATCTAGACGCACATCTTCTATGAATTTGTCGGCCTTGTTTGAAAAATCGAAGAAACATGAGATTGAGCTAAAATTTCTTGCAAAAAACGAAGAAGGTGACTAGAAGAAGAAAAGTCTTATACACAAAGTCGAAGAAGTCAAAGACTCAGAAAATGATAAAGATGTGAATCTATTAGTTCACAAGTTTAAATAATTCATAAGACATGAGAAGAAACTTCAAAGTTTCCAACCTAAAAATGAAGAAAGATCTTCATTTGTGCCAACATACTAGTGCGAAAAAGAGAGGTCACTTAAAACTAAATTCCCCGCAAAACTATAAACAATCATAAACATTCAAAAGACCTAAAAAATAAACGAATAAGGAATAAATATCATGGGATGATAATAATATGGACACCTTTGACAAATCAGAAAAAAGGAAGAAGTCGACATATTTCTCATGGAGAAACACAGAGACAATGAGGTACATGATCTATATTCTTAATTTACCTACTCTGAGCTCTTCTTCATCTATACAAAATTTATATAATGAGTCAAGCATATTAAAATAATTGTTATTTTCTTCTAAGTCAATTATATCATCTCTTAAAAAAGATTGTTTTTAGAGGAAATAGATTATCTTAGAGATAAATAAGCTCTTTTAATACACAAGTCTCCTTATTCTTCTAAAAAATTGGATAAATCCATCGAGTGTGAAAAATATAATATTTTAGAAAATAAAACTAATAATTTGCATAACTAATGATAAATATACAAAAGGGAGAGACAAAGTGAATCTAATTATAAGGAATCAAAGATAAACCTATAATAAAGTTTGTTTAGGATATGGACCTAAAAAGCAATGTTAAGTCTTTTAGTATGTTGTGAAAACGATGTTGGAATTACAAAGTATAATTGGTTTCTTGGTGGTAAGAAACCCACAAGGATAGAAAAGAAGAAAATAATAAGAACATAATAAAATTCGTTATAAATTGTTATTCTTTACTTTCTCTTTGGAAAAGGATTACAAGTGTTAGATTAGCAAATAACTTCTCTCCCCCTAATTAGGATTTACATTATGCAATGATGAGATGCTAGTATGCTATTTATAAGAAAACTAACATACTAAACTAATGGGATTTTACACACAGACCCATTACAAAAGCTAACTTAAATAGCAAGCTAACTTAAACAATTGGGCATAATAAACAGGCCCAATTCGACATGCTAACAATCCTAGCATATTTCGACTACAACATGTGAACAAACTTCGACGACATGCTAAGGTCCTGTCGGATTGTCGAACCAAGAAGCTATCATTCGGCCATACTAGAGTTTGATCTAATATCTCACAAATCTCCATCTTGGAACAAACTCTATAACATCAAGGGTACAAACTAGCTTTCTTAATGCAGCCTTATCAACTGCATACAGTGTATAAGATTGCAACTTTGTAATGTCTTGGTGATCATATCAGCATCATTGTGATATGTCGAAACCTTCAGCACTTGGACTTCTCCATGCTCGATTATCCCTCTGACGAAATGTAGCCTCACATCGATGTTCTTAGTTTGCTCATGATAGGCTAATTTTTTGTACAGGTGTATATCACTTTGACTATCACATTTAACAGTGATAACTCGACCTTGACATTTTAGTTCCTTAGAAAAACCTTCAAGCCATAATGCTTCTTTCACAGCTTCAGTAAGGGTGATATATTATGCTTCAGTGGTTGATAAGGCAACAACCTTCTGAAGTGTTGCTTTCCAAATAATTGTTGTGTCAAACATAATGAACACATATCCAAAAATATATTTTCTAGAATCCATACAACCTTCATAATCAGAGTCGACATACCCTTCGATTTCTGCTTTATTATTTTCACCACATGTTCCACTATAAATCAGGACTCTGTTCAGAGACCCATTTATGTATCTTAGAATCCAATTCAATGCTTGTCAATGAGGCTTTCCAGGATTCGTCATGTACCTACTTACAAGACTTACTGCATATGTTATGTCAGGTCTAGTACATACCATATCATACATCACATAACCTACCATGTTAGCATATGAGATGTTATTCATATAAGCTCTTTCGACCTCAGTACTGGGACACTGATCTATACTCAACTTGAATTAAGGGTTTTTTGGAGTCACAATAGGCTTTGAATTCGACATACCAAACTTGTCAAGAATATTATATAGGTATGTCTCCTGAGATAAGCATAATTTTGACTGTTTTCTGTCTCTTCGGATGTCAATCTCAAGAATCCTGGATGTTGCTCCCAGATCCTTCATATCAAACTCATTATTGAGTTCAAACTTCACCTTCATTACATCCTCGACATTGTTGCTTGCTGTGAGAATATCATCCATATAAGCAACAAAATAACAAATGAATTCCCAAGTCGAAATCTAAAGTCAACATAATGATCGAACTAACTTCTAGTGAAACCTATGTGTGCCATAAACTTGTCGAATCTCCTATTCCATTGTCGAAGAGATTGTTTCAGTCCATGTAAAGATCTATTTAGCTTGAACACATAATCTTCCTTACCCTTTTTTGCATACCCTTCTGGTTGCCTTATCAGGATTGTTTCATCTAGATCTCCATACAAGAAAGCAGCTTTCACATCCATTTGTTCCAATTTTAGGTCGAACTATGCTACTATGGCAAGTAACATTCAAATGGACATGTGCTTCACAATAGGAGATAACACACCATTGAAGTTGACACCTTCTTTCTGAGTGAAACCCCTTGCGATCAATCTTGCCTTGTATCTCTTCGACGCCACTCCTTCGAATCCTTCCTTAACTTTAAAAATCCATTTATAGTTGACTAACCCGGATCTAGCAGGTTCCTTGATTAGCTCCCAAGTGTGGTTATCATAAGGAGACTTCATCTCGTCATCCGTGGCCTTCAGCCATTCAGTCTTATTTTGACTCCTCATAACTTCCTTATAGTCTCTAGGTTCTTCATCTAGAACCTCACTTATAGACATTAAGGCATAAGTTATGAGATATGCATACTCAAGTCTTTAAGGTGACTTGATGACTCTTCTCGGCCTATCTCTTGACAACATGTAGTCATTGACAGTTTCCTCATCTTCCTAAATATCTTCAGCATCTTGTGCTTTTTCTTCAACTTGATCTAGGATACACAGTTCAGCATCGACATGCTCCACCTCAACATGAATCTCTTCCTGTTCCATCTCTTCTTCAGATATCTATGAACTTCGACTAACTTCATCAGTTTTCTTGAAAGGCATCTCATCTTAATTAAAAACTACATCTCGAATGGTGATACACCTCATGTGACCTGGCTCTAGGCACCATAACTTATAAGCTTTGACTCCTTCAGGGTATCCCATGAACATGCATCTCAAAGCTCTAGGTTCGATCATGTTCTGCCTAATGTGAGCATAGGCTATGCGGCCAAATAATCTAAGTTTGTCATGATCTGGTGGATGTCCCAACCAAATTTCTGCAGGTGTCTTCATATCTAACACATTCGATGGACATTTGTTTATCAAATATGTTGTTGTAGAAACATCCTTTGCCTAAAACACCTTATTTAACCCAACACTAGTTAACATGCATATAAATTTTTCTAAAATGGTTTAATTAAACATTTCAGCCTAACCATTTTTTTGGGGAGTATCTGCAGTAATTTTGTGCCTTGCAATATCAGAGGTTGCACAAAAACTGTTGAATGCCTCATTGCAAAATTCAAGACCATTGTTAGTTTTTAACCTCTTGACCTTCCTGCTAGTATGACTTTCGACCAGAGGCTTCCAACTTTTAAAGTTCTCAAAAGTTTCATCCTTAGTCTTCTGGATGAATACCCATAACTTTCTAGAATAATCATCAACTATGGATAGAAAATACCTTGCTCCTGAATGTGATAGACATCTCGCTGCCCATCAAAGATCAACATAGATGTAATCAAGGGATACATGTTTCTTTGTTTACCTTTATTGAACTTCACTCTATAATATTTTCCAAGTACACAGGGTTCACAAAATTTCAGCTTTTCGACTTTGTCTCCACCAAGTAGATTTTGTTTCCCCAATTCGACCAGACCCTTTTCACTAACATGGCCCAATCTCATGTGCCAGATTTCTCTCTTCGACAAAGGTTTCGTGGAGGCAACATCTGCAGAACCATTGTCAACTTCAACCTCAAGGGTATACAAGCCTTATTTCTTCACACCTCTTAAGACTTCCTTCGACCCCTTCATGACTTTTAGAATACTTTTCTCTCCTTGGAAAACATATCCTTTCTTGTCGATTCAACAAGAGAAATCAAATTTCTCTTCAAATCAGGTACATACCTGACTTCAGTCAACAACCGTATTGACTCATCATGGAGCTTGAATCTCACAGATCCAACATTTGCAATCTTGCAAGTCCTTAGAGTACAAGGTTGATTGAACTTCTTCAAAGGTTGGAGACTCTCTTCCATACAAGAGATTTTATTTGATATGAGCATGTGTTATAGAAAAGCACACAACAGTAACAACGTCTGATCTTCATCCTCGATTTTTACATCGATATTTTCAAGATCAAGAATTAGCTTGTTCAACATATCCAACTGCTCAGCCAGAACTTTGTCTTCACTCATCTTGAACGAATACAAAGCTTATTTCAGGTAGAGGCGATTGACCAATGACTTGGTCATGTACACACTTTCTAGTTTCTCCAAAAGACCCGACGTCGTCATTTCCTTCGAAACCTGTAGAAGAACCTTATCACCAAGGCTCAATAAGATGGCGTTGTGGGTTTTCTCTACAATAGTATTTTTTTCCCTTTATCCTTTAACGCAAAGTCCATGGCTTCGGCTCCCTTCAATGCTTCTAAAAAACCCAGTTGAACCAGTAGGGCTTTGATCTTCAAGTACCACGGCCGGAAATCGTTCACTCCGGTGAACTTTCGAATCTCATACTTTGTTGACGACATCTTCTCCATGCTCAATGCACCAATTTGTTGTGAAAACGATGCTGAAATTACAAAGTATAATTGGTTTCTTGATCGCTTAAAAACCCACAAGGGTAGAAAAGAAGAAAACAATAAGAACACAATAAAATTGGTTATAAACTACTATTATTTACTTTCTCTTGGGAACAAGATTACAAGTCTTACGGAGTAGAAAATAACCTATCTCACCGTAATTATGATTTGTGTTATGTAATGATGAGAGACTAGTATGCTATTTATAAGAAAACTAACATACTAAACTAATTGTCTTTTACACACAGACTCATTACACAAGCTAACTTAGAGAATAAACTAACTTAAACAATTGAGCATAACAAATAGGCCCAATTCGACTTGCTAACAATCCTAGCATATTTCGACTACAACATGTGAATAGACTTCGACGACATGCTAAGGTCCTGTCAGATTGTCGAACCAAGAAGTTATCCTTCAACCATACTAGAGTTTGATCCAATATCTCACATAATAAACTTTGTAATTCAAATAGGACCTATAAATGTAATATGCTCAAAATTATTTATTCTTATTAAAAATGTCATATTTTTTATCTTGTTTTATTAGAAAGAACCATGATAATAACATGAAAAATACTTCTTATTCATCTCACGTATATAAGAAAAACCATGAGAATAATATGCAAAATATTTCTTCTACATCTCACTTTTATAAGAAAAACTATGGTCATCACTCAAATTGGAACTCTTAGAAATTATACATATTACACAAACATTGGAGACCCAAAATTATTTAGGTACCTAAAGTAAAATTTTAAGTTCATATTGCAGGCATGATTTAAAGCCTCGAACACCAAACAATATTTTGATTGTGATTAATCAAAGCATATGACTGAAGATAGATATTGGTTAGCTTCCTTTACTCCTAAAAAGGAATAATTTGTTTTGTATGATGATAATAACAATAAAAAGAATCATAGATCCTAGCATGGTTGCCAAGTATTTCAATCCAACTATTGAGGAGGTTTCTTGATTGAAGGGTTAAAACATAACTTGATTAGCATTAGTCAGGTATGTGACAAAGGAAACAAGGTAACATTTGATTCATGTGTATGCAGAGTCGTAAAGTAAAACTCTTTTTAATATTTTAAGAAGTGAAAATACGTATACTATTAGTTTTAATAAATTACCTTTAAATATGTTTATATTTAAAGTAAAGAAACGAATCATGACTATGACCTATGAGAATAACCCATATACATATGGATCATTTGAACAAATTGGTCCTCAAAGAACTAGTAGTTGGTCGGCCAAACATTTATTTTGAAAAGATTCAATTATATGATGCATATCAAAAGGGTAAAAAGTTAAGTACTCCTTTAAATAGAAAAAAATGTTATTTCTACAAATATGTATTTATAACTCTTAGAATGGATCTTTTGACCCATCAAGAACCATGAGTTTTAGTGGTATTTACTATGTCCTTGTTAT
The DNA here is from genome assembly GCF_024323335.1 of Lathyrus oleraceus. Lineage (NCBI taxonomy): Eukaryota > Viridiplantae > Streptophyta > Magnoliopsida > Fabales > Fabaceae > Lathyrus > Lathyrus oleraceus. Next base: position 457,622,370 of record NC_066584.1, on the reverse strand, counting down.
TATTGATGATTATTCTCTCTATACATGGACACTTTTATTATCTCATAAAAAGGATGTGTTATTCACCTTTTTAGAAATTATCCAAATTTATGCAAAACGAAAAAAGCTTTCACCATTGCATCTATCCAAAGTGATCATTGAGGTGAATTTCAAAATATGGATTCGAGAACTTTTGTATTTAGAATGACATAGAACATACTTGTTATGCTCCATGAGCTTCAAAACAAAGCCTGACAGTGTAAAGGAAAAATAGATCCATTGAAGAGCTAGAAAAGATGATGCTTAATGAAACCAACCTTCTTAAATACTTCTAGGATGATGTTATAAGCAATGCTTGCTATATAATAAACAATGTTGTGATAAGTCCACTTCTAAATCTAACACCCTATGAATTATAAAAAGGAAGGAAGCTTAATATTTTTCACTTACATATCTTCGGATACAAGTGCTTTGTCCTTAATAATGTGATGGATAACCCAGGAAAATTCAACGTTTAGGCCCTTGAAGGTTTATTCCTAGGATATTCTACTTCAGGTAAAGCTTCTTAAATCAATAACTAACGAACTTAAACTATATAAGGATTAATCCATGTTATATATGATGAAACTAACCCCAAGTTGGTAAAGGTAGAAGTTTTTTACTACGCATTTATTCTAGAGAAAATTATTTCAAAAGACAAAGATCCAACTTAAAAAAAATCAAACCGAGGATAAAGACAAAGTTCAATCTAAAGACCAAAATAATGATCAAGTCGGGGAATCAAATAAAGATAGTTAATATATACCTAAGGAATGAAGAACAACAAGAGATCATCCAATCCAGAACATAATTGGGGACATACCAAATTGAGACAAAAGACATCAATAAAACTCTCATTGATTAACATTGGTCTCTTGCTATAAAAGAATAGTTAAATCAATTTGAGAGGAACAATATTTGGGAACTTGTTCTCAGACATTGTCATAATCTAGTGATTAGAACCAAATGGATTTTTCACAACAAACTTGATGAAAATAGGAAGTAATAGATTTCTATGATACCAATGCTTCTATAACTAGATTAGAAGCCATATAAATTATGTTATTTTTCATGCATTGTGGATTTCAAACTCATCCAAATGGATGTAAAGAGTTCATTATTGAATATTTAAATCAAATTGGAATTGTATGTTTATCAACCCCCTGGGTTCAAAAATTCCATTTTCCTAATCTTGTCTTATGTTGAACAAGTGCCTCAAAACACTAGGGGGCATAATTTGTGAAGTACACAATTCATGATTAATTTTGAAAAACTTTTTACTTTAAAAATAGTTTATGTTAGTACATAAATGAAATAAGCGGAAAATAGAAAGAAGGAAATAAAGAGGAAAGAAACTAAATCAATAGAAATAAAAGAGACGTGAATAGAGAGATTTCACCAAGACTTATAGAGGTTCGTCCCAACCACTTGGCCTGAATCCTCTCTCCAAGAATTTATTCTTGTGACTGCATTATAAAATATCTTGAGATTTTATGGACATGTCGACAAACCTTATTACAAATGGAGCTTTTGAAGTTTGAGTTCACAAATCAAAAAAATATTTTACCGACTTATATCAAGAATAAATCAATTCCTTTACTTGGACAATTTCACTAACCAAATAGATATTTTACAAGGAAAATCTCAAGAACAAAATATATCAAAAAAGATAATCACACTCTTGATGCAAAACAATTTAGTGGAAACACCAATACAACAAAGAACCTCTCTGAAGTATTTTTCACTCACAAAACAATAATACATATTTAGTGAAAGAATATAAAATAAGATAAGAGATGGTTAAAATCCTAATTCTAGTGTGATTTGAAATGGGGATAAGCTTCCTTTATATAGGAAAAAATATAGCTTAAAAAGGAAAACAATCCATGAATTGTTTTCCTTTTTAACTTTTATTTTTTCGATTAACTAGTGCAAAATACACTTCTAAGGGTTTATTCAAGCTATATGATCATTCGTGCCTAGGAGAAAGTTCATACCAAAGGTACTAAATTGGGAAAAAAATAACTGCATAGAAAAGGAGCCCTAATGTCAATGGGTATTGATAAGGGTTCAAATAGTCAAGCTTCCATTCTCCATTGAGCTATTTCTCTTGAGGTGGTTGCCGAGCTTAGAGCAATTATCATCATACTTGAGCTATAAAACGAAGAAATCCAGACTAGTCTTCACCGGTTTCTTATGAGAGAATGAATTGAAGTTCAAGCTCAAGAAAAAGGAAGAACAACTCAAGAAAGAATAGACCATAACTGAAGATGAGAGGAAAAAGAGAAAGAGATTTTTTGAATACCTGGACGGGGCAACCTTGATCTTAGATAATGAAACCAGGTGCTCAAAGAAGCCAAACAAAGAAAACGCGAGTAGAAAAGTCTTTGAGATAAGGCTTTGGAGAATCAAAAATAGATGAGGGAAGAATTTGAAGCCCGAATCAAAGAGCTCATTGTAACGGTAAATTTTTTGAGATTAAGCTATTGATTAACTTAACTCACAAAGAAATGGTCACCATCACGCTTTTATTATTTCTTATGAGAGGATGAGTTGAAGTTCAACCTCAAGAAAAAGGAAGAATAACTCAAGAATGAAGAGACCATAATTGAATATGATAGGAAAAAGAGAAAGAGATTTTGTGAATACCTGGACGGGGCAACCTTGATCTTAGATAACGAAACCAAGTGCTCAGAGAAGCCAAACAAAGAAAACACGAGTAGAAAAGTCTTTGAGATAAGACTTTGGAGAGTCATAAATAGACGAGGGAAGAATTCGAAGCCCGAATCAAAGAGCTCATTGTAACAGTAATTTTTTTGAGATTAAGCTATTGATTAACTTAACTCATAAAGCAAGAGTCGCCACCGCGCTTTTACTATTTTCAAAGGAAAGGGAAAAATTGCGAACAAAACCCAAATAAGTTTTAAAACAAAATTGGTAAAAAGAGGTAAGGGTACGGGGGTTGGTTATGCAAAGGGAAGGTATTAGCATCCTAAACATCTATAGTACTCTATAGGAACCTCTTTTAAAATCCGTGCATTTTGGCTTAAAAACGGTGTTGTTTGTAAAAGATTGGGGAGATGAGAAGAGAAATATTTTTATAACTTTTGTGTTTGCCAAGACGTCCTGAATCTCATGCCTACGTATCAACAAAGTGAAATGGAGGATAAAAACCTAGTAGTCCGTGGTAACAATAACAAAGATGTTTGTTTTGATTCATTTTTAATGAAAAGACATTTTGTCATTTTAAGGAGAACACTCAACTAGTCACCCACAAGTATGAGAACTTTGCATCACCACAAAGAAGGGATCCAACTTAGATAAGGATCAACAAGTATGTCATCAACTCTCTTGGGTGGAAAATAATTATCATCAATACTATTGGGATAGGATAATCACATCTCAACTATGAAAATGACTCATGTCAAAACTTTGAGAAAAAAGTTTTAAAAGGAAAAGGGCACAAAGGGCACAAAATGATTTGAATGGGTTAGGCATTTTTTAAGTGTTTTGAAATTTATTTGAATAAACTTAAGATGTGTTAGCATTTATTAAGAAAAGATTTAAAAATCACTTAACAAAAGTCAAGGTTTATTGAGAAAACGGTTCAAGTTTAAAAACAAGAAGGTTTTTGAAAAGAGAGAGAAGATTTTGAAAATTAAAGAAAAGGAGAAGAAGAAGAGACTATCCTAGAGAAACAAGTAAAAGCTATGGAGAAAAGATCTAACCAAAATATAACAAGCTTTGTGATATAAGTCAAGCAAGAATTCTCTCATTTGGATTTAAGCCTCATGCAAGCCAAATAAGCAAAGAATAATCCATGTGCCAGATGGAACCAAAATAACCAAGCTAAATCTTCAAAAGAAATCCAAAGTCAAAGGTACCAGATGAATCCCAAGGTCTCAAATCATAAGTTCCAAAGCAAAGGTCAAAGTCCTGATTCTAAGTCCACAACTCCACAACAATGCTAAGGATAGTAACCTCAAGTCCATGAATTAAGAGAATCAGTTTAATAGGGGGTTTTTCCTTTATTAATGTCTTTTAAAAAATTCCAAATGGACAAAGGAAAAAGAGCATAAGCATAAAAAAAAGGTCCATGTGGACAAAAAGCAAATAACATAAGTACAAACAACATGATATGAGATGCTAAAATAAAGCATAAGGTAAATAGAAAGAAATAAATGACAAAAGATAAATGAAATTAAAGTAAAGTTAATGTAATAAGATGTTAGTAAGTTCTGTTAGTAATCAAAAATGGAAAGGAAATTTTCCATTTTTGGGAGAACACTCAACTAGTCACCCACAAGTATGAAAATATGGACCGCTACATAACCACGAGAAGGGCTCCAACTTGGATAAAATTAACAAGCATGCCACTAGCTCTCATTGGTGAAAATGAGACAATATTTTTCACACAATACCTTGAGGAGTATGAGACTTGCAATCTCACTTATAAAAATGACTTACTTTCGGGACAAATTTAGTGTTATGTTAAGCAATCGTAATTTGACTTATGTAGAAGTCACAACTATCTGAGGCCGGTCAATAATAATATTTGTGTTAATACATGCTAGAGAAATGATATGTAAATCATTATTCTAAAATTATGCCACACAAAAAAGAAAGGAGGATTGATCAAGCACAAAGGCTAGGAGAGTGGTCCATTACATCAATCCATAATTCATGATACTTAGGACAAACTTATGCATAATCCAAAGTACCTTAAATGATCCATGATCAATTAAGAGGTATATTTGAAATGATGAAAGTTCATCAAGCACCAATCCATACATCTTGAACAAGATGGATACAAACCATCCAATTGATCAAAAGAAAAAGGAAGAAAAGGGGATAAAGAAGAATAGGACAAGAGAAACCAAATCCAAATTGGATCAGAGGCTTGATCAAGTCATCATCAACATCAATAATCCATTATGGTGGATTAGGGTTTTCTCCCCACCAATACCCAAGATCCATTGAGTTTGATGAAACCTATGATCAAAACAACTATGATCCAAGGTCAACAGAAGTCAACAAAGGTCAAACAAATATAAAAATGCAAGAAAATAAAATAAAATGCATTAAAAACAATTTAAAAGGGAAATAAAAGAGAAAATATGTTAAGCCCTTCAAAACACCAAATAAATGGCCAAGAAAATTATGGAAGGTTGGAAATAAAATAAGAAGCATAAAATAATTTTTTCAGAATTTAAAAATGCATAAAATTATTTTTAAACAAATTAAAACAAAGGAGAAAAGATAAAATTCAAGAAAAATAGCAAATCAAGACAATATTATGTGAAAAAATAAAATAAAAAGATGAAGAAAAATAAAAGAAAATTTTAGAAATTCTTTTGGAATTTTTTGGATGACAAATGAAATTACTATGAATTTTTAAAGAAAAATAAATTAAAAAAAAAACAAAAAAAAACACGGAGCGTTGTATCAAGCCTCATTAATTGACGTGGCAGATCCAACAATCACAAGGCTAGGGTGCACGATGGAAATTAATAAAAATGAAACACATGATCTAATTCAAATTGGACCAATCAAAACATTTCAAATGTCCAACGTGTCTCCAAACTCAGATGACCTGATATGAACTCTGGTGATCTTCCCCGATGGTCCTTCACCGGAGTTTCATCGTCTGGTAAATTCAAAACACGAGACCACGACCAATGTGATCACCTCCTCATCACGAATTCAACCACATGCTCCAAATTCATTTATCTAAACTGAGCATGAGGAATTTCAGAGAAGTTTCAGAAGCAAGCAAGCCACGAAAAATAAAGTTAAATGATGAACACGATCAATCAACACCATATAAGTTAGGGGAAAACATCAGAGTGAATGACTACATAGTGGTAACTTGTTTGAGTTCAAATGATGCTTAGAACTACCTTGTCCAAAAGGTGGTTAGAAGTTGATGAAGCTCGATCTAGTCAAGGCACTTCAGAAGGTCTTAGATCTTAGGAATTGTTCCAAAAGCTTTAGAGAAGACCGAAGATGCCAATGGAATCAAGAAATTGGATTGAAACAAGCTGGAATTCAAAACACGATAGTTGAGTTTTTTTGGAAAATTTCTGATTGGAGCATGGGTTTCTTGGCTCTCAAAAGCTTCCAAATGAATGAAGTAGCTTCCTATATTTATAGGGGATGAATTAGGATCCAAATACGTGTGGAATCAAGCTTAATTCATGCAAAATGGATTTGATCATGAAGTGAGAAAAGTGTGACTTCCAATCAATCAAAACTCAGCCAAATCATGTGTTTCAAGGGTTAATTAACTTCTAGAGACTTGACTAAACATGTTTAGATTCAAAACACATGGTAATTTGTCTTGTAATCGAGAATTAGTGAAGTTCAAATTTAGATCATGGTTATTTCTTCAGTTGTAAGTCACAATGTTTAACTCAATGTGGCATCTTTCTCATGAGGCTTTTTGATACTATTCTTCTTGCAATGTGTTGACATCATATCAAAGATCACAATGTGCCAAGAAAGATTGCATTTGGATGCTTGAGCACAAAGTTATGACATGTTGAAGTTGGAACGAAAATATGGTCATGTAACCTAGAAAATTCTAAGTCCCAAGTGGCTGAAAATGACCTATAATGTCTCAAACAATTCCATGACCTTCCAAGCATAATTTTACTTTGATCCTTGAAGCAAACTTGTAGAAGGAATCACAAATGATTTTGTGCAAAAATAATCAGCCTTGAATGTTAATAATTTAAGAAGCTATGAATCTTGAAAGTTGAGAAAAAGTCACTTGAAAATAGGTCAAATTTCACTAAGTCCACAAATGAGCTATAATGTCTCCAAACTTTTGATGATCCTCCAAGCATAATTGGCTCCTGTCATGTAAAGAGAAGTTGTAGAGGATAATGATAAGAGTCATTTTTAAAAATAAGCATTCAAAAATGTTGAAAATTGAAGGAGTTGTGATCCTTGAAACTTTGACTTCAAATGTTGACTTTTTGGTCAAACCACTTCGAACAAACTTCTGCACTTGGACTTCTCTTGAATTTCAAGATACATGGTGAAGGAGAGGAGCGATCCAAAATGCAGTGAAATTTAAAAAAATTCTCCTTTAGTGATCCTTACGAATGGGCATGATCAGTGATAGAATCGTTACCTGTTGTGGCGATTCAAACCTTTGATGTAGATCTACGAAGCGATCACGAACGTTGAATGGTGACAATACCTCTACTCAGTCCACACGAACGGATTCCTCCAATCTCAGTGCTAGCTGCTATGAACGAAGGCTTTGAGTGAGAGAGAGAGAGAGAAACAAAATTTCAACTGCATAAATTCTTCTACACAAGGGTTCTATTTATGGAACCACTTGTGGAGGCTGCAAGCTAAAAATCCCACTTAAGTGTATGTGGCCCATATCTTATAATATGCCAAAATCACTTAAGCGCATGGTACCTTACCATATTTCGTATTCTACTTAAGTACACCGTACCTTAAAATGTTCTATAATTCACTTAAGTGCATCGTACCTTACGGTGTTCCTTAGTTACTCTATCTCTCATCAATCTGTCCTTTTGTGTGTGACCCTGTAGGTTTTTGCTGCATTGGAAATTATATTAAATCACGTATTTAACATAATAAACAGTGAGCGGTATCTAGCAACACATCACAGCTACCCAAGACACGAAAATGTCATGTGATCTGACAAATCCTTTTGTGATAATACTTATGTGTACAATTATCATTTTTCCCTTATGTCTATATTGAACACAAGGCATAGACCGTGTCATCCTTGTCCAGTTCAATATTGGGCTCGTAGACATTTATCCTGTTACGCAGGATGGGAAAATTCTATCTAGGTCACTCATGTCCCTTATCATGCTTCATGGAGTACCCATCAATTGTCTTTATGATCATCCAGTTACAAACAATGTTTGATCAACAATAAGGCACTCGACTCTACATCTAAGGTACATAGTGGTTTCAGGTCAAAGGGTGGTACACACCATTATCACCATGAGAATAACTTATGACACTTAGCATAACATTCTATATAGTATTTTCATAGCGGGTCAATCCAGTATAAATATTACTCTCAATATTCATACTTATGTTTAAGACTTGATAACTCCTTATCTATGATCCATGAGATGTGATCATCAGTCTCTATACATAATAGTCTTAATGCTTTAATGTTATCCCACTTTACAACAAAGCTCAACTACGGATACTTTAAGAATAATGTCCTTATGTTTAATGGGATCTCATGATTAAGTCACACTTGATACATTAAACGGACTAGCTATTCTAGGGACTTTATTAAACAAACATAATAAAGAAAAAGCATTTTATTATTAATAAATAATTCGATACAAGTACCAAAAGTATTGGAATCTAGGTCTTACACCAACAATCTCCCACTTGCACTAGAGCCAATCAGGCATACCCCTAATGCCCATAGATCTAGTATGGTCATCATGCTTCTGCTGCGCAAGAGGCTTTGTCAGTGGGTCAGCAATATTGTCAAGTGTAGGTACTCTGCATATTTTCACATCTCCTCTATCTATTATCTCTCGAATGAGGTGATAACGCCTAAGTATGTGTTTGGATCATTGGTGAGATCTAGGCTCCTTAACTTGTGCGATAGCACCATTGTTATCACAATAGAGACTAATGGGATCTACAATGCTAGGAACTATGCCAAGTTCACTAATGAACTTTTTGATCCAAACAGCTTCCTTTGCTGCACTTGAAGCAGTAATATACTCGGCCACAGTTGTAGAATCAGCAACCGTATCTTGCTTTGAACTTTTCCAGCTCACAAAGCCACCGTTTAAGCAAAACACATAACTAGATTGCGATCTAAAGTCATCCTTATCTGTCTGGAAGCTAGCATCGGAGTATCCAATTACAGCAAGCTCTTCCTGACCTCCATATATTAAGAATGAGTCCTTAGTCCTTCTCAAATACTTAAGGATATTCTTGACAGCTACCCAATGAGCATCACCGGGATCAGATTGGTACCTACTCATTGCACTTAAAGCATACGAGACATCTGGTTGAGTACATAACATGGCATGCATGATAGATCCTATTGCAGATGCATATGGAATCTTATTCATGCGATCCCTTTGTTTCTTAGTTGAAGGGGATTGTGTTTTTGATAGACACAAGCCGTGTTGCATAGGTATGAATCCTTTCTTGGAATCATGCATATTAATGCGTCTCAGTACTTTGTCTATGTATGTACTCTATAGATCCTGATTCCTAATATATAGGCTACTTCACCTAGGTCCTTAATAGAAAAGCATTTCCCCAACCAAGACTTGTTGCAGGGTAGGGACATCGTTTCCAATGAGTAATATGTCATCTACATATAATACCAGGAAAATGATCATGCTCCAACTAACCTTCTTGTAGGCATAAGGCTCATCATAATTCTTGATGAATCCATATTGTTTTACTGTTTCATCAAAACGAAGATTCCAGCTTCTGGAAGCTTGCTTCAATCCATAGATTGATCTTTGTAACTTACATATCTTTTGGGCTTCTTCTGGTATGTCAAATCCTTCAGGCTGTGTCATGTACACATCCTCAAGAAGATTCCCATTAAGGAAAGCAGTTTTGACCTCCATCTGCCATATTTCATAATCATTATATGGAGCGATAACAAGTAAAATCCAAACAGATTTAAGCATTGCAACTGATGAAAAGTTTTCATCATAGTCAACCCCATGAATTTGTTTATATCCTTTTGCAACCAGTCTTGCCTTATAGGTATGTACCTTACCATCCATGTCAGTCTTCTTTTTGAAGACCCACTTGCATCCCATAGGGTTAACTCCTACAGGAGGCTCTACCAAGGTCCAAACTTGATTTGTGTACATGGAATCCATTTCAGATTTCATGGCTTCTAGCCACTTCTCAGACTCGGGACCAGTTATGGCCTATTTATAGGTCACAGGCTCATCTTGATCCATGAGTAAGACACCATCTTGATCAGTTATGAGATATCCATATCTCTCAGGTAGGTGACGTATCCTGCTTGACCTACGCTGGTCTTGTTATACTTGAGCAGGTTTCTCTTCCATAACTACTTGTGTTACCTGCTCTAATTCCTCCATAGGTGTATCAATGCTTTGTGATTCTTGAATTTCTTCAAGCTCTACTTTCCTCCCACTGTTTCCTTTGGAAATAAAATCCTTTTCTAGGAAAACTCCAGTTTGAGCGACAAACACTTTTCCCTCAGAAGGATTGTAGAAGTAATACCCTCTTGTTTCTTTAGGATACCCCACATATAAGCATTTTTCAGATTTGGGCTCAAGCTTAGTTGAAATTTGTCGTTTCACATAAACTTCACAACCCCAAATCTTCATGTAAGACATATGTGGTTTCTTACCACTCCATATCTCATATGGTGTCTTCTCAACCTTTTTGGATGGAACATAGTTAAGTGTGTAAGCTGCTGTCAATAGTGCATGTCCCCAAAAGGAGTTTGGAAGATCGGCATGACTCATCATGGTGAATGAAAATGTCTAACAAGGTTCGATTTCTTCTCTCAGATACACCGTTCCATTGGGGTGTTCTAGGAGGAGTAAGTTGGGATAGGATCCCACACTATTTCAGATGGTCATCAAACTCTAGGCCTAAATACTCATCACCTCGATCTGATCGAAGAGTTTTAATATTCTTACCTAATTGGTTTTGTACTTCATTCTTGAATTCCTTGAACTTTTCAAAGGACTCTGATTTGTGTTTCATTAAATACACATAACCATATCTACTGAAATCATCAGTAAATGTGATGAAGTACTGAAAACCTCCTCTGGCTAGTATGTTCAGTGGTCCACATACATCAATATGTATGAGGGGCAAAAGATCATTAGCTCTTTCATCTTTTCCTGTGAATGGAGACTTTGTCATCTTTCCAATTAAACAAGATTTTGCATGTCTCATATGATTCATAATCAAAAGAGTCCAAGAGTCCCTCTTTATGGAGTTTGGAAATACGTTTCTCATTTATGTGGCCTAATCGACAATGCCAAAGGTAAGTTAGATTTAACTCATTAGGTTTCATCCTTTTAGTATTAATGTTATAAATAGGCATTTCAAGATCAAGGACATATAGTCCATTGTTCATTTGTGCAGTAGCATAGAATATATCATTCAAATAAATGGATCAAAAATTGTTCTTTATTATAAATGAAAAACCAAATTTGTCTAAACAAGAAACGAAAATAATATTCCTGCTAATTGCAGGTACATAATAACAGTTCTCTAACTGAGTTGTTAAACCACTAGGTAAAGTGAATACATAAGTTCCTACGGCTAAAGCAGCAACCTTTACAACATTGCCAACTCGTAGGTCAACTTCACCTTTTGCCAAATCTCTACTCCTTTTTAGCCCTTGCACGTTGGTACAAATGTGAGAACCGCAACCAGTATCTAATATCCATGATGCAGAAGTAGATAAATTAATTTCAATAACAAAAACACCTGAAGTTGATGTCTCTACTCCATTCTTCTTATCTTCGACGTACTTTGGGCAGTTTCTCTTCCAGTGTCCGGTCTTACTGTAACACCCCGAATTAAATAAGAGGATTATTCAAATTAAGTTAATAATATATTTAATAATTTAATTAAATAAATTGAATTATTGGATTATTATTATTATTATTATTTGGAATAATTATTTGGAAAATATATATAAGTTGGAATAAGAGAAAAAGGGTTTTCATTGTTGGTAAAGAGTTTCACGTGAAAAAGCAGAGAAGCGATAGAAAAGTGGAAAAAGGGCAAAGGGGAAGAGCAAAAGCAGAGGTTGAAGAACGGAAAGGCTTGAAGCTCAAAGATTTGCCGGATTATCTCAGGTAAGGGGGGTTTATCGTCGTTTAATGGGTATTATAGATTAACATGTCATGGGTAGTGATAGCCGTTGAATTGACCCTAATTGGGATTATGAATGCTGTGAAATTACGTTGGATGAAACTGTGTTTAGGCTGTAATTGAATATGTGTTTGGGTTAGTTGTGAATTTCCGAACGTATAGCTTTTTACGGAAGTTGAATCGGAGGTCCGGAAGTCCTCCAACGGCGGGAAATGCGGAGAACTCTGCATTCTGCCTTGTGTTAGCGCAGGGACTGCTGTTTTGCCTACGTTAACCGGTTAACCCAGGGCGTTAACCGGTTAACACTGTTATAATTTGTGAAAATGTGTTGTTTTGCCTGCGTTAACCGGTTAACCCAGGGCGTTAACCGGTTAACACTGTTGCGTTTTGCCAGAAAATGTATTTTTGTCCTGCGTTAACCGGTTAACCCAGGGCGTTAACCGGTTAACACTGTTGCAGTGTGGAAAATTGTTGATTTTTATGTTGTGAACACAATGGGTGAATGGCCTAGTGTAGTAAATTGTGATGAGTTGTTTAAAAGTTGATTATAAGTTGTTTTGTTGAAAATTTCTGAGTTGAAGGCTGATGAGCCAAAGTTGATTGTAAGTTGTTTGTTGAAAATAATGAGTTGTAGGCTGAGGAGCCAAAGTTGATTTTGTTGAAAACGTTGTTGTGTTGCTGTCATTATTATGTTGTTGAAATTTCAAGTCGTACATGCCATATACATTCATATGCATAGAGTCGGAGCTTTGCTCACACCACGTTGGCCTGGATTGGCAAAAATTATGGAGCTTTGCTCACACCACGTTGGCCTGGATTGGCAAAAATATGGAGCTTTGCTCACACCACGTTGGCCTGGATTGGCAAAAATATGGAGCTTTGCTCACACCACGTTGGCCTGGATTGGCAAAAATATGGAGCTTTGCTCACACCACGTTGGCCTGGATTGGCAAAAATTATGGAGCTTTGCTCACACCACGTTGGCCTGGATTGGCAAATTTTAAGTTGAAAGTTGAAGGCTTATGCCTTGATGCCCACTAAACTGGCAATGATTTTAAGTTGGGAGTTTTACTCCGAATGGTACCACATGCATGACGAGTCGAGTCTCATTTGAGTTGCATTTTATGTTGTTGTTGAGTTGCAATTTATGTCATTATTGAGTTGCATTTTACGTTGTTATTGAGTATGATGTTTGAGTTGATGTGCCGTTACTGAATGCATGATACGATTAGGGTGATTAACGTGTAAATTTACTTAACATAACATGATAAATTATAATGTTTGTTATATCGATTGAGGAACTCACCCTTACAACTATTTTTCAGGTAACGAGCAGTGAGTGAGTAGAAGCTAGTGCCTGGAGTCTAGTGTAGTCTACGTAGTGGGTCGTGCTCTGATAGATGTAACATCGGGACGGGATGTTTTAATTGTTTACTGTTGATTGTTGAACCTTTTTACCTGTAAACCATTATATGTTTTAATTGGTTGACATGATTTCTATCCGCTGCGTATTTTTGAAATGTTTCATGGATGATATAATAAAAGAGCATGACAGTTGTTATGATGAATGATGTGATTCGAAGATGTGACACCCTTGTTTGTGTATTTACTCTGATAAATATTTGTTGTGTTATTAAATATTTGGGATATTTTAGAAGGGTGTTACATTAGTGGTATCAGAGCAGGTCGGTCTGTCCGGCCAGTTGTCGTGTCGTTACTGTCTAACAATGGTGTAATTGTTACTAGTCTAACTTTTAAGTTGTGTTGTAGTGATAAGTTGAGATGGCTGGAAGGAATGACGCTGCAATGGCTGCCGCAATGCAAGCGATGGCACAAGCTGTGCAGAACTTGCCAAATGCTGGTGGTGATGCTGGATCACGTAGCTTGGCGACTTTTCAGAGAGAGAATCCGCCGGTGTTTAAAGGGAAGCATGATCCAGATGCAGCCTTGGGATGGTTGAAAGAGATTGAGAGAATCTTCCGTGTTATGGATTGCACTCCAGCTCAGAAGGTTCGGTATGGTACTCACATGCTAGCAGTCGAAGCTGATGACTGGTGGCTAGAGACTCACGAGAGGTTGACCGTGGCAGGTGAAGCCATTACTTGGGATGTATTCCGTAGGGAATTTCTGAGGAAGTACTATCCGGAAGATGTCCGTGGTAAGAAGGAAATTGAGTTCCTTGAGCTGAAGCAAGGAAACATGTCTGTCACTGATTATGCTGCGAAATTTGTGGAGCTGTCCAAATTTTATCCTCATTACACTGGTGCTGGTGCTGAATTTTCAAAGTGCATCAAGTTTGAAAACGGACTGCGCTCTGAAATTAAGAAGGCTGTTGGGTATCAGAAGATACGCATTTTTACTGAATTGGTTGATAGCTGCAGGATATTTGAAGAAGACAATAATGCTCATTACAAGATTGTCAGTGATCGCAGAGGCAAGCAACATCAAAATCGTGGCAAGCCGTATGATGCTCCAGCTGGAAAAGGGAAGCAAAGAGCTGCTCCGGCTCAGAGAGCTAGTGGGGGAGGTGCTCCTGCTGGTATAGTTTGCTTCAAATGTGGTCAGGCTGGTCATAAGAGTAATGTATGCACTGCTGAAGTAAAGAGGTGTTTTCGCTGTGGTAAGATTGGCCATGCAATAGCTGATTGCAAGCACAAGGAAGTGATTTGTTTTAATTGCGGAGAAGAAGGGCATATTGGAAGTCAGTGTCAGAAGCCGAAGAAAGGGAATCAGTCAGGAGGCAAGGTCTTTGCTTTATCGGGTTCTGAGACTTCTGCAGATGATCGTTTGATCCGAGGTACGTGTTATATTAATGGCTTTCCTCTTGTAGCTATTATTGACACAGGTGCGACTCATTCCTTTATATCTTTGGATTGTGCTGTGAAACTTAAGTTAGAGATATCTGAGATGTTTGGTAGTATGGTAATTGATACTCCTGCGAAGGGTTCAGTGACTACTACTTCGGTTTGTTTAAATTGTCCTTTGAGTATTTTTGGTAGAGACTTTGGGTTGGACCTAGTGTGTCTTCCACTAGTGCAGATTGATGTTATTCTGGGTATGAACTGGTTGGTGTTTAACCGAGTTTCTATCAACTGTTTTGATAAGACGGTGGTCTTTCCTGAGAGTGAGGAAGGAAAGAGTTTGTTTCTATCAGCGAGACAAGTGAATGAAGAAGTAGCTGATGGGGCAGAGTTGTTTATGCTGTTAGCGACTTTGGAGGCTAAAGGTAAACTGGTGATTGGCGATCTAGCCGTGGTGTGTGATTTTCCTGATGTGTTTCCGGAAGAGGTGAATGAATTACCGCCAGAACGTGAAGTGGAGTTCTCGATTGATTTGGTACCTGGTACTAGGCCGATATCGATGGCTCCGTACCGTATGTCTGCTGTTGAGTTAACTGAATTGAAGAGTCAGTTGGAAGATCTGTTGGATAAGGAATTTATTCGTCCGAGTGTGTCACCGTGGGGTGCACCAGTGCTATTGGTTAAGAAGAAAGAAGGTACTATGAGGTTGTGTGTGGACTACAGGCAACTGAATAAAGTGACGATCAAGAATCGGTATCCTTTGCCGAGGATTGATGATTTGATGGATCAGCTGGTTGGTGCAAGTGTGTTCAGCAAAATAGATTTGAGATCTGGGTATCATCAGATCCGTGTGAAAACTGAGGATATTCAGAAGACTGCTTTCAGAACAAGGTATGGACATTATGAGTATTCTGTAATGCCTTTTGGTGTGACTAATGCGCCTGGAGTATTTATGGAGTATATGAATAGGATTTTCCATCCGTACTTAGACAAGTTTGTTGTGGTGTTTATTGATGATATTTTGGTGTATTCGAAGTCTGAAGAAGAGCATGCTGAACATTTGAGAGTGGTTTTAGAAGTTCTACGAGAAAAGAAGTTATTTGCTAAACTGTCTAAATGTGAATTTTGGTTAGAAGAGGTGAGTTTTCTTGGTCATGTGATTTCAAGAGGTGGCGTTGCTGTTGATCCTTCTAAGATAGAAGCGGTATCTAAGTGGGAAGCTCCGAAGTCTGTTGCTGAGATTCGAAGTTTTCTTGGTTTGGCTGGTTATTATAGGAAGTTCATTGAGGGATTTTCTAAGTTGGCGTTACCGTTGACAATGTTGACTAGAAAGGGGCAAGCGTTTATTTGGGACTCCAAATGTGAAGAAGGTTTCCAAGAGTTAAAGAGAAGGTTGACTACTGCTCCTATTCTGATATTACCGAGTCCGTCGGAACCATTTGAGGTTTACTGTGATGCTTCATTGTTGGGTTTGGGTGGCGTGTTGATGCAGAATAAGCAGGTTATAGCTTATGCTTCAAGACAGCTGAGGGTTCATGAGAGGAACTATCCGACGCATGATTTAGAGTTGGCAGCTGTGGTATTTGTCCTGAAGTTATGGAGGCATTACTTGTACGGGTCAAGATTTGAGGTTTTCAGTGACCATAAAAGTTTAAAGTATTTGTTTGATCAGAAAGAGCTGAATATGAGACAGAGAAGATGGTTAGAGTTTCTGAAGGATTATGACTTTGGTTTGAATTACCATCCGGGTAAAGCAAACGTAGTGGCTGATGCATTGAGTCGGAAATCATTACATATGTCTATGTTAATGGTTAAGGAATTGGATTTAATTGAGCAGTTTAGAGACTTGAGTTTGGTGTGTGAGAGTACTCACAATAGTGTTAAATTGGGAATGTTGAAGTTGACAAGTGGTATTCTGGATGAGATCAGAGAGGGTCAGAAATCCGATATGCTTTTGGTTGATAAGTTGACTCTAGTGAATCAAGGTCAAGGTGGCGAATTCAGAGTTGATGAGAATGGTGTTTTGAAATTTGGTAATCGGGTGTGTATTCCGGATGTTACTGAGCTTAAGAAGAGTATTCTTGAGGAAGGACATCGTAGTGGGTTGAGTATTCATCCTGGAGCTACGAAGATGTACCATGATTTGAAAAAGTTATTTTGGTGGCCGGGAATGAAAAGAGAAATTGCGAGTTTTGTTTATTCCTGTTTGACTTGTCAGAAGTCAAAGATTGAGCATCAGAAGCCGTCTGGGCTAATGCAACCGTTGGCTATTCCAGAGTGGAAGTGGGATAGTATCAGTATGGATTTTGTTTCTGGTTTACCGAGGACAATTAAGAATTTTGAAGCTATTTGGGTGACTGTTGACAGATTGACAAAGTCGGCTCATTTCATTCCGATCAGAATGGATTATCCGTTAGAGAGATTAGCTGAGTTGTATATTGAGAAGGTTGTAAGTTTGCATGGTATTCCGTCGAGTATTGTTTCGGACAGAGATCCTAGATTTACATCGAAATTCTGGGAAGGTTTGTAGAAGGCTTTGGGAACTAAGCTGAGATTGAGTTCTGCATATCACCCGCAGACTGATGGTCAGACTGAGAGGACGATTCAGTCACTAGAGGATCTTTTGAGAGCTTGTGTTTTGGAAAAGGGAGGTACTTGGGATTGTTATTTACCTTTGATTGAGTTTACCTACAACAATAGTTTTCATTCGAGTATTGGTATGGCACCATTTGAAGCTTTGTATGGTAGGAGATGTCGGACACCTTTATGTTGGTATGAGTCCGGTGAGAGTGTTGTGGTTGGACCGGAGATTGTTCAACAAACTACGGAAAAGATTAAGATGATTCAGGAGAAGATGAGAATTGCTCAGAGTCGTCAGAAGAGTTATCATGATAAGAGGAGGAAGTCACTTGAATTCCTAGAGGGAGATCACGTGTTTCTTCGTGTTACTCCGATAACTGGGGTTGGTCGAGCTTTGAAGTCAAAGAAGTTGACACCTCGATTTATTGGTCCTTATCAGATTTTGGAGAGGATAGGAGAGGTAGCCTATCGTATCGCTTTACCGCCGTCACTTGCGAATTTGCATGAGGTTTTTCATGTGTCTCAGTTGAGGAGGTACATTCATGATCCGTCGCATGTGATCCAAGAAGATGATGTACAGGTGAGAGATAACCTGACTGTTGAAATATCGCCTATGAGGATTGAGGATCAAGAGTTGAAGCAGTTGCGGGGTAAGGAGATTGCTTTGGTGAAAGTAGCTTGGGGAGGACCAGCAGGTGGCAATGTGACTTGGGAACTGGAGAGTCAGATGAAGGAGTCTTATCCGGAGTTATTTGCTTGAGGTATGTTTTCGAGGACGAAAACTCTTTTAGTAGGGGAGAGTTGTAACACCCCGAATTAAATAAGAGGATTATTCAAATTAAGTTAATAATATATTTAATAATTTAATTAAATAAATTGAGTTATTGGATTATTATTATTATTATTATTTGGAATAATTATTTGGAAAATATATATAAGTTGGAATAAGAGAAAAAGGGTTTTCATTGTTGGTAAAGAGTTTCACGTGAAAAAGCAGAGAAGCGATAGAAAAGTGGAAAAAGGGCAAAGGGGAAGAGCAAAAGCAGAGGTTGAAGAACGGAAAGGCTTGAAGCTCAAAGATTTGCCGGATTATCTCAGGTAAGGGGGGTTTATCGTCGTTTAATGGGTATTATAGATTAACATGTCATGGGTAGTGATAGCCGTTGAATTGACCCTAATTGGGATTATGAATGCTGTGAAATTACGTTGGATGAAACTGTGTTTAGGCTGTAATTGAATATGTGTTTGGGTTAGTTGTGAATTTCCGAACGTATAGCTTTTTACGGAAGTTGAATCGGAGGTCCGGAAGTCCTCCAACGGCGGGAAATGCGGAGAACTCTGCATTCTGCCTTGTGTTAGCGCAGGGACTGCTGTTTTGCCTGCGTTAACCGGTTAACCCAGGGCGTTAACCGGTTAACACTGTTATAATTTGTGAAAATGTGCTGTTTTGCCTGCGTTAACCGGTTAACCCAGGGCGTTAACCGGTTAACACTGTTGCGTTTTGCCAGAAAATGTATTTTTGTCCTGCGTTAACCGGTTAACCCAGGGCGTTAATCGGTTAACACTGTTGCAGTGTGGAAAATTGTTGATTTTTATGTTGTGAACACAATGGGTGAATGGCCTAGTGTAGTAAATTGTGATGAGTTGTTTAAAAGTTGATTATAAGTTGTTTTGTTGAAAATTTCTGAGTTGAAGGCTGATGAGCCAAAGTTGATTATAAGTTGTTTGTTGAAAATAATGAGTTGTAGGCTGAGGAGCCAAAGTTGATTTTGTTGAAAACGTTGTTGTGTTGCTGTCATTATTATGTTGTTGAAATTTCAAGTCGTACATGCCATATACATTCATATGCATAGAGTCGGAGCTTTGCTCACACCACGTTGGCCTGGATTGGCAAAAATTATGGAGCTTTGCTCACACCACGTTGGCCTGGATTGGCAAAAATATGGAGCTTTGCTCACACCACGTTGGCCTGGATTGGCAAAAATATGGAGCTTTGCTCACACCACGTTGGCCTGGATTGGCAAAAATATGGAGCTTTGCTCACACCACGTTGGCCTGGATTGGCAAAAATTATGGAGCTTTGCTCACACCACGTTGGCCTGGATTGGCAAATTTTAAGTTGAAAGTTGAAGGCTTATGCCTTGATGCCCACTAAACTGGCAATGATTTTAAGTTGGGAGTTTTACTCCGAATGGTACCACATGCATGACGAGTCGAGTCTCATTTGAGTTGCATTTTATGTTGTTGTTGAGTTGCAATTTATGTCATTATTGAGTTGCATTTTACGTTGTTATTGAGTATGATGTTTGAGTTGATGTTCCGTTACTGAATGCATGATACGATTAGGGTGATTAACGTGTAAATTTACTTAACATAACATGATAAATTATAATGTTTGTTATATCGATTGAGGAACTCACCCTTACAACTATTTTTCAGGTAACGAGCAGTGAGTGAGTAGAAGCTAGTGCCTGGAGTCTAGTGTAGTCTACGTAGTGGGTCGTGCTCTGATAGATGTAACATCGGGACGGGATGTTTTAATTGTTTACTGTTGATTGTTGAACCTTTTTACCTGTAAACCATTATATGTTTTAATTGGTTGACATGATTTCTATCCGCTGCGTATTTTTGAAATGTTTCATGGATGATATAATAAAAGAGCATGACAGTTGTTATGATGAATGATGTGATTCGAAGATGTGACACCCTTGTTTGTGTATTTACTCTGATAAATATTTGTTGTGTTATTAAATATTTGGGATATTTTAGAAGGGTGTTACACTTACCGCAATGGAAGCAGGTGCCTTCCTTTGCTATGCCTCCACTAGGCTTCAAAGCAGAAGCAGTGGGTTTGGGTTTGGAAACTTCTTTGCCTTTCCCTTTATCACCCTGCTTGGTGGGTCTTTTGTTTTGTCTCTTTCCATTTCCGATCATCAAAATGGACTTCCCTTTTGACTTCAGATTCTGCTCAGTAGTTCTTAACATGGCTAGCAATTCAGGAAGAGATTTGTCCATATCACTCATATTGAAATTAAGGACAAATCGACTGAATCTATCTGGCAACGATTGCAAGATCAAATCAGGCGCAAGTTCCTTTCAATTGTATCTAATACAACTCTCGAATATTTTAGTTGGGTGAATAACTCCTTATTCCAATCCATCACATGGATCATTCTAACTCTTGCTTCTAAACATATATAATCTTATTAAAATTTGTTTAGTTAAGTTCGACCCATTGTTTTAGCAAGTGGATATTACAATTATCCCATCTCACCTTACTAATATAGAATATGCACCTCGCGTAGGCAAAACCTACATTATTCGATACTAGTCTTGATGAGTGCTAAAACTTGTAAAGCATAAACTTAATATTTAATTTGAGGTAATTTGCAATTATTCTGATCTCACCGGCTTATTTATCATATAAATCGTCTCTCACATGCATCAATATACATAATGAAACAGTTATCGCCCCTAGCGCAATTGTTCTCCCATGCCAATGAGAGAACCTAAGCTAACCTAATAATGATCGAAGCTTCTCCAAGCAAGATCTTCAAGGTTGTCCTCCTTTGATATTGTATTCTTCTCTTTCTTCATAACATTACATTACATAAAAGAAACTCGTTTTACATACAAGGGAGTGAGATGAGAAAAGAAGTTACATTAAGAGATTAAAAGAGAGGCACGACACGCAAGTCGTATTTTAAAATCCCAAAACAAAATAAAGGAAAACAAAGGCCATAACCGATCACCACAAGACAATAATAATAAACACATTATTATTATTAATTTAAATTCTGTTAATTAATTAAAACCAAATTAAATTTTGGCGACCGATCACACTACGCAGAGTTAGCCGGGGGTTCCGCTGCCCGGTTAGCGGATGGTGTTAGGGGCAGCGCCCCGACGCAAAATTTTAATGAACAATTCATTTGAAATCGACATCGTTTTTCGCATCAACACTTGATACTTTAAAGCACAACTCTTGCGCAGTCACAACCCTAATCACATAACTCTTTGACAACACAACCCTTGTGTCGTCATGAACCTTAATGCACCAATTTCAGACCGTCAAACGCACCTCGATTGTTAATTCAGTGTGATTGATCAACACGTCATTGCTTCACCATACTAATGTCGGATCAAGAAGCAAATGACAATTGATCACTCAATGGAAAACAACCATTAAGTGTTTGAATGAATGAAACAGAAACAATATATCATATATACCGTATTTTGCATCAGGATTACTTATATCATATATATGACTTGATCGATCTCAATTGCGTAACCTATGGACGATCGATGTATCGCTGCTTCACCATTCTAACATCGGATTCCGAAGCATAGTCAACATCAATCATCCAAATCGTACACACATGATGCCAAATTTAATTACTCGTTTATTCTTTGATTCATTCTGTCTTTTAATTATATTAATACAGAAAATACAGAAAATAAACACCTATCAGATGCATGGTTTCGTAAGTGGCTCTGATACCACTGAAGGAGAAGAGCGATCCAAAACGCAGCGGAATTTAAAAATAAATCCTTTAGTGATCCTTACGAATGGGCATGATCAGTGATAGAATTGTTACCTCTTGTGGCGATTGAAACCTTTGATGCAGATCTACGGAGCGATCACGGACGTTGAATGGTGGCAACACCTCTACTCAGTCCATACGAACGGATTCCTTCAATCTCAGTGCTAGCTACTACGAATGAAGGCTTTGAGTGTGTATGTGTGTGTGTGTGTGTGTGTGTGTGTGTGTGTGTGTGTATGTGTGTGTGAGAGAGAGAGAGAGAGAGAGAAAAACGAAATTGCAACTGCACAAATGCTTCTTCACAAGGGTTCTATTTATAGAACCACTTGTGTGGGTTACAAGCTAAAAATCCCACTTAAGTGTATGTGGACCATATCTTATAATACGCCAAAATCACTTAAGCGCGTGGTACCTTACCATATTTCGTATTCTACTTAGTACACCGTACCTTATGATGTTTTACAATTCACTTAAGTGCATTGTACCTTACGGTGTTCCTTAGTTACTCTATCTCTCATCAATCCGTCCTTTTGTGTGTGACCCTGTAGGTTTTCGCGACATTGGCAATTATATTAAATCACGTATTTAACATAATAAATAGTGAGCGGTATCTAGCAACACATCACTGCTACCCAAGACACGAAAATGTCATGTGATCTGACAAATCCTTTTGTGATAATACTTATGTGTACAATTACCCTTTTGCCCTTATGTCTATATTGGATACAAGGCATAGACCGTGTCATCCTTATTCAGTTCAATATTGGGCCCGTAGACATTTATCCTGTTACGCAGGATGGGCAAATTCAATCTAGGTCACTCATGTCCCTCAGCATGCTTCGTGGAGTACCCATCAACTGTCTTTATGGTCATCCAGTTACGGACAATGTTTGATCAACAATAAGGCACTCGACTCTACATCTAAGGTACATAGTGGTTTCAGGTCAAAGGGTGGTATACACCATTATCACCATGAGAATAACTTATGACACTTAGCATAACATTCTATATAGTATTCTCATAGCGGGTCAATCCAGTATAAATATTACTCTCAATATTCATACTTATGTTTAAGACTTGATAACTCCTTATCCATGATCAGTGAGATGTGATCATCAGTCTATATACATAATAGTCTTAATGCTTTAATGTTATCCCACTTCACAACAAAGCTCGACTACAAATACTTTAAGAATAGTGTCTGTAGCGGGGTATTCGTTACCTTTATATTTATTGACTAAATCAAAATTAAATCATACAATTCAAGTCGCCACCGCACTTTTATTTATCCAAAGGAAAGGTTAGAAAGCGAACAAAAACCGAGAAGTTTTATCAAATCAAAAACTAATAAAAATATCAGAGATCTGGGTAAGGGGGTTGGTTATGCAATGGGAAGGTTTTAAGCACCCAAAACATTCTTAGTACTCTAAGGGAGCCCTTTTTACAAATGTTGTAAGGTAGGTTGGTATTTGTGAGAATATGTTTGTGCAAACATGATTGGGGAGATAGGAAAAGAATATACAAGTTATTTAAAAAATTTGTGTTTGAATGGATGAACCCATTGCCTACGTACCATCTTAAAAAGGTAGGATCAAAACCTCGTAGTTCGGGGTAAAAATCTCAAAAGAAGTTGGTGAATTGATTGGTCAAAAGCCTTAAGGTCTTTTGTTATCAAAGGGAGAAAACTCAACCTAAAACCATAAATCCACCATTTGAGGAGAGCTTCAACATGCTAGTGAGGGGTTAACCCTATAATAAGCATGGAAGACTTATAGTCCATCACTAAGGATACAGGTGAGTATTATATCAACCTCTATGATAACTCAAATCTAATAGCTAATGTTTATGAAAAGCTTCAACACAAATGGTCATTGGAACCATAAAAAACAATTGAGTGAGTTGTATTTACAAATAAAAAGTATTCACAAAATAAGGTCAAAGTTGACTTAAGATTCAATTCAAAATAAGTGTTATGAAAAGAGTTTAAAAAATCAAAGGGATAGTGCCTAGGTTTCTAATTTTGAAAGTAATGTTAATGTTTGCACAAAAAGTTTGGCTTGGGTTAGAGTGGAGAGAAGAAGAGAAGGGCTAGGTCCTAAACATGCAAAGATGAGGGAAGAGAAATAAAGCCACTTGGAGTTCCCTTCTTGAGATCATAAAGATGATCCAAGTTGCTCCATTCCTTCGGACTTAAGCAATTAACTCAAGTAATCAAGCAAATATTCAATCAAGCTCCTAGGAATCTTCTAATTGGCTTTTGTATCTCTTATCTTGTATGCTCATGACAATGGTTCTTCTAATTGGCTCAAGTTTTAGGATCCCTATCACAAGAACACACAAATCAAAAGGTTCCACAATGCAATAAAAGAATGGACAAGAGTGAGTTTAGAATTAGGGGTCCTTTCAATTCATCTTCAGGATTAAGCATTCTAAAGGCATGAGGCCTAGTTGCTCTTTAACATATTTAGAATTCTAAAGGCATGAGGCCTAGTTGCTCTTGAAACTCTATTTAGCATAGGTAAGGTCCTAAATCAAAGTTCTTTCTCCATTTGCATTGGGTTCACACAAACAAAAACAAAACAAGCACAAGCCAATAGTATATACACAATAATGTGCTTAAGTGAGCAAAAGGTAAATTGCATAAACATAAACATGAGCTCAAGTGAGCAAAGGGAAAAGACAAATGAATTAATGAGCAAGAAATTAAATTGCATTAAAGTAAATTGCAAGAATTAAATGCTTGAATTAAAAGTTAGTGATTAGTAGTTAGTGTTAGTGTGCCATAAGGCAATTTAGCGCTATGTTAAGAAATCGTAAGTGGACTAATGTAGTAGTCACACCTATCTGAGGTCGGTCAATAAAACTATAGGCAAATAAACACAAGTTAGAGACCATGACTAGTAAGCCAAGCTCCTACAACTTGCCATGCCAAAAGAGAAGAAGAATGACCTTGTGTGGATTTAGGTTTTTTGCTTGACCAAGAAGCAACCTATCTCTAATGCAAAGCAATTCACTTGATCTTTGATCAAGATGAATTTGATTTGAATCAAAGAAGGTTAAGCCCCTCATATATCAAGGCCAACCACCAATCTTTAACTCATTGGTCAAAACGAAAAGAAGAAGAAGAAGAAGATGGAAATGGAATGTACATAATTCAAAATCAAATAACATAACCAAAACACATTGACCAAATATGAATGGAATCAACATCAATCAATGGTAAACAGAAGTGAGATGAAACTTAAAAGTCAAGAAACAATAAAAATATTTTTGGTATTTTTTGGAATTAAAATAAGACTTGAAATAAAATGAACAAATAAAGGTCAAACTTCAAATCCAATTCAAATCAACTTGGATAAGTCCAATTGGATCATCATAAGTCTAACATGGTCAAACAAGGTTTGACAAAAAATTTCCTCATTTTTTGAAAACAGAAACTAATTTAAACAATTAAAAAATGAAGAAAAATAACATAATTGAACTAAAATCTCAAATAAATCTCAAATCAATTAAGAAATTGATGAGAATATTTTTCATAGATTCATCATCATCCAAAGATGTTAAGAAAATATTTTTGGCATTTTTGAATATTGGAAAGTATTTTAAATGAATTAAAAATAAGCAGAAAAGAAATAATTCACAAAAAATATTAAATGGAATCACAAAAAATAATGTTTCAAAGTTTCAAATGACCTATAATGTTTTGAAATTAATGATGACCTTAAAAGTTTCAAATTAACTTTTGATGAACATAAAAGTTGTTAATATGGTTCTTAAGAACATGTTTTCTCTTTGGGTAATCTTCATTTGACAAACACATCAAAAGTTAGGTCTCAGTGGATTTCAAAATAGTCAGATGAATTGACTGATCAACTTCTCAAGTCCAAACTTCAAATCTTGATGAATTAATGATTGAGAACACTCACATAAGCTTATATATGCATAAAATGATGATTTAAATAACTTCCCTTGATTGTATTTGATGATGGGTTGAGGTTGCTTCATGAGCAAGGCACAGTCAATGCACAATTAAATTAGGGTTTCCTTGGGAAACAATCCTCATGCCCTTTGGTTTATCTTGATCAAATTGACAAATTGAGATACTTGGGAGGCATATATGATGATTGAGAGCTTTGTGAACCATTTTCATGCTTGCTTTCAACTTCATATGGCCACTTCAATGAGCATATGGGCTTCCTAGGAGCCTTGGATCACATGATTGCTTGAGCTTCAAAACAAAAGATTTTAGTGACATATTTTTGTGCTTTTGGTTATTAAACAAAATTAGAAAAGAAATAATATAAAATTCAAGCATGCTTGGTGGTCTCAAACCAACTGACACAAGTTCCAACCCAAGGGTTAAGGAGCTAAGATGCTATGATCCTTGAGGCAAAATGCAATGTGCAATGATATGATGCCATGAGGGATCTTAGGGTCAAAATTAGGGTCTTTCAGTGTCCTTATGTTTAATGGGATCTCATGATTAGGTCACACTTGATACATTAAACGGACTAGCTATTCTAGGGACTTTATTAAACAAACATAATAAAGAAAAGCCTTTTATTATTAATAAATAATTCGATACAAGTACTAAAAGTATTGGCCTCTAGGGCTTACACCAACACATGGCTGATCATATGAACTCAAAATGAGGTGTCCTTGAATGTCTCTTGATTAAATTTCTCAAAGCTTGAGGTAACTTGTTGAAGAATGCATGAAAATGAACACATGAACCTTTGACTTTTTCTTGAGAAACAAGCAACAAAACCTTGAGATGCTCTTGATCAAAATGAGATTGAGAGATGCTTGGGAATGTCGGAGATCATGTTTGGAGATATAAGCCTCTTCAGAATCAATGGTTGATCACACTTTGGCTTGAGGAATCAACGAAACCCTAGTTGATGAACTATGCTTGATGCTCTTGATGAAAAGTCATGCCTTGCACAATAAAATTAAAGAACAAGACATATTTTTGCTATTTTGATTAGTGGTTATATAAGAAATGAACATATAAATGCAAAGGTAAAACACTAACAAAGAGGTGCTTGATAATCCCTACAAAGAAGAAAACCCAACGATGAGAGGGAAAGGATCAAGATGTAATCTTATTTGTATGCAAGGATGCAAATGAGATATGGGATCTTAGGTTTAAAAATTAGGGTATGACAGGTGCCCCTTTTTAAGTTTCTTCAATTCAAAGATATGAATATTGAAATTTTCGTCTTGATAAGATTGAAGGTACATAAATACGAAAGATCCAATTTTTGGCCCTAAGATACCGTGAAAAAATGCTTATGATATGATATGAATGCAGACAAGGATCTCTGTGGGGAATATAGTGCCACGAGAGACAAAGAATTGCTGGATAAAAGAGGAGACTGAAACTCTGTAGGGGAATAACATATTCCAAATGGGGGAACCCAGGTGGGGAGAAACAAAGTTCTATAGGGGAAAAGAAAAGACTCAGGAATATCCAATGCATGGTTAGAAAATAAGCGATTCAAAGGTCCAACGAGGGAAGACTTATCAAAGCAAGAATCTGTTAGGGAAAAGATCAATTAAAGAGGAAGCCCAACTCCACTAGGGGGAGAAATATTACCTAACTATCAACCTAGTGATTTCTTAACAAAGGTAATAAGCCCGCAAGGAAAGGCTACCAACTATCATCCAAGTGATAGCTTAACAAAGGTAATCAACCAAAGGCAAGAGAAAATATTACCTACTATCAGCCAAGTGATAGCTTAACAAAGGTAATAAGTTCACAAGGAAAGATTACCAACTACCAGCTGTCGTACCACAATTTTGTCCGGGCATATTTAAATTTTTGTAAAATTGAATTCATTTTTATTTTCGCATCATATGCATAGCATGACATACGTTCCATCATGAATAATACCTAAAATATCAGTCAGGATAAACTTATTGAGAATTCAGACAAATTGGTTAAATTGTTTCTCAAGAATATGAAAAAATCAGCGGGTCAAATTCAAAATTAAAATCACGGACGCCAGTATTATTATTCTACGGTTCGTGTAGTTTAGACTGGTGTGTTCGTTGTATTTACGACAGTTTCAATTGCATTTTGACCCGCCTGAGCCTTTTAACCGGTGCGAATTTATTTCAGAATTTGAGTAAACGCTGTATTTTTTCAATAAGTATATTTTGTGCTGATCATTTTAGTGTGTCCGATTTAATTTTTCGAACAAATTTTCATCCAACTTTTGTTTATTATCAGTCTTTTTATTTCTTTGTTTTAATATTCAAAATTAAAGATTCATTTTATGATTATTATTTCTTTTTAACTACCTAAGAAGTTTTAATGAATATTGTTTTTAAAATAGATAAATAAGAGTTATTAATAAAAGGAAGAAAAGGAAAATAAAAATTAATGGTAACTTTGTCCTTTTTCGCGTCACTCTCATAAAAAACTCACACACTCAACGTCTCTCTCCACTGTGCACACTCACGAATTCCCTCTTTCTTCTCTCACCACTTCCCACACTCATTTAATACCCACTCATAATCTCTCATCACTCCACTCAGTACCTACAACCTACTACTCAGAGAAATCCTCACAAAATCTCTCATACTCTATCTCCCTACGACACATCACAAGAAGAAAGATCAAGAGATCCAAAACAGTGAGATCTCTTCCTCTTCCTTTCAAAAAACCTCACCGTCTGTTCCTCTCTCCCTAACCAAATCGCTCAACATTCTCCTTCATTCCCTCATCCTTCACCGGATCCTCACCCTCTTCATCGTGCTTCCGCCGCGATTCACTTCCTTCAACCCAAAACCATCACTGCACCAACTCCCTTCGCCGGAACCTCTTCTTCTCCCTAACCACACAACCGTCTTCCTCATCCAACACCAAATCTTCCACCTTCTAACCACCGCACGACCACGTGAAACCCTCTTCACCAACATCACCACCACCCTTCACAACACTAACCACTACAAAACCAAAACGCTCCTTCAAAACCCTTACCGATGAGCTCACCACCACCTACAAACACACGTGTCACTTTCGTTGACGCTCTCCCAACCCCAACCATCACTCACCTTCGATTCCAACCGCGAATCTCGCCGCGCACTTCCACCATTTTTGTCCTTCATCCTCAAATATAACACCTGCTCCCTACGTCTCTGTCAAATCGTCGTCCATGCCGGAAAATTCTTCCATCGCTCATCTCCAGCACCACCGTGACGAGATCTCCGGTTGAATCATTCCGGCGATTTCACTCTCGAAAAAACAGTCCAAGGTTCGACAACCTCAATTCAACCGAGCACCATCGTTCAAGCTCACACGATACCGACGTCACCTTCCGAGTCCAAACAGCGACATAACTTCACAAATATCAGGTAGCAAGCACCGAGCCAACGAACGACGCTGCTTCGCGGTAATATCCGGAACAGTTTTTCTTTGGCGTGAACTTTGTTGTTATTTTCGGCATTATGTTTGTGTAGACCGCTCATCTTGGGTTTATTTTGTGCTTGATTAGATTTTTTGTTGGATGCATTTCGGTTGGGAATTTAGACTGCATATGGTTTCGAAAGTTAAGTTTCATTTTGTTTATAAGTCGTTATTGCTGCATCTGTTGTTGATTTAGAGATTGAATTGTAGATTTGTATATACCGTCCCCAGTTTCGGCAGATTTGAGTCCATAATTAGGATTGTTATGATATTTTAAAAGTTTTTTCTGTAAATTCTAAATGACGACCATTCTTGGTGGCATCGAAAGAGATAAGCGAGAAAGAGAGGAAGTCGTTTCTTGGCATAGGTTGCCCTCTGTTAAGCTTACTGTTGAAATTGAAAAGGAGGCTACTTTATTCAGCATGCTTAAAATACTTAGTGATTATTATTATTTAGAAATAATAAAAGCTAATTTGGATTTAATGATTTTTGAATTGGGCCCGAATTAATTTCAATAAATCGTGGCCCATGTGTATATGTGCACTGATTTTCGATTTCTCTTCCTTCCTTTTTTGATTCAATGCATTACTTAATTAAAATATTAAATAATTAGATTAAATCAATTGTTAGTCAAATTTTTTTATTTTTTTTTATTTCTCATGTTTATGGTATTTAGCCGACAAAAAATCTGTCCATATTCGATTCATGATACATATTCAATTTTCTTCAAATTCACTACCAATTCAAAAAGAATTAAAAACCTTTCTCACCCTTTACTATCACAATTTCACAATCATTTCATTCATTTACAAACCAAGCTCATTCGATCCAAACCAATTTCAAAAAAAGCACAAACCACAATTCTCGATTCAAATATCGAGCCCATTTTTAAAACACCCTTGTAAGTCGATTTCTCTTAGCATCGCCATCAACCTCCCATAGCTTACTCTTGGGCTTTCTTACAATGAAACCTATTCGGTTATTGATTAATCGAGTAGATGAATAATACACAAAATAAAATTCATTTCATTCATAAATATGAATTCAAACCATTTTCCAAACCATTTAACTTCTAAAGATTTTTCTCTTTCAAACATAAATTTTGGGATGAAAAAGATATAGGAAGCGTACGCTTCGCTATTTCTCAAGCACTTGAATAATTGGCGTACGCCATATTGCACGAGTTCTTGTCACTCGATTAAACCTTAATCATACACGTTCAAATCGCATTTTCTAAATCAACTACAAATTCTACAACCCTTTAATTCTAAATTTCTGATAATAAAAGGATAGGAGGCATACGCCTCACTATCTTTCGATTATTCGAATAATTGGCGTACGCCACATTGCTCGAATCTTCGTCATCAAATTTAAACCATAATCGAATAAACTCAAATCATCTTTTATATCAAACACAATTTCGCAAAATAAACAAATTAAACTTCAATAGAGAATGGGAGGTGTACGCCTCACCATTCCTTAATTATTTGAATAATTGGCGTACGCCACATTGCTCAAGTTATCGATCCAAACCTACCAAAATTCAAACTATTTTCGCAAATTAAATACGACGTCTAAAAACATATCTTTTTAAATTTAAACCTCGGATGATAAAAGATGGGAGGCTTTCTCCTCACCATCTCTTGATTATTTGAATAATTGGCGTACGCCACATTGCTCAAATTATCGACTTCCGACTAAAACACGTTAAATTATCAACTACCGTGCATATTCAACATCCGCAAACAAACTTTCAAAAATAATTCGAATGAAAAGGGAGTAGAAGGCGTTCGCCTTATTATTCCTCGAAAGAATTAAACGATTGGTGTACACCACATTGCTCAATCTTTCGTCGTTCTTCAAAAACATCTCAAACACATTAAACCTAACTCCTCGCCCCCGAGCGATCGAAACCAATCAAACCCAAACACGTCAATTCAACTTGTCACCCCCGCATGACCAAAACCCTTCCAAAAAGAACACTGTCAATCCTTTCTAATACGCACAACAAACCAGTGCTAGAGCCTCCACCGAGAGTAGACAAGCCAGCGTTTAGCAGTTAGAACGCCGACCTACATAGTCGTTCATAAAAAAAAACACACAAAATATTCACAATAGCCCGAACTACGAATGCTCTGATTTCTTTATTGCACTATAAGGATACGTAGGCAGGAGATTGTTGTATCTTCGCGAGCAAACTAATAAAAAACCTCCCATTTCCCCCTCCTGAGGTCTTCATCCATATCTATCGTCAATTCTAATCACTCGAAGCAAGGAAATAACAGTCAATTAACAGTCAAATAGCAAAATCAGACTAAAAGGTTCCCGTTGAGTACAACGGACGTAAGGGGTGCTAATACCTTCCCCTTGCGTAATCGACTCCCGAACCCGAATATGGTTGCGACGACCATTATTCTATTTTTCTAAAGGTTTTCTCGATATTTTCCTATTCCTTCAATGGAATAAATAAAGTTCGGTGGCGACTCTGTTCGAACATTTTTCTGCGTTCCATCGCGAGGGATCACATATTTTCGAGGTACGGCACCAGCCAAGTGATATCTTAATAAAGGTAAACAAAAATATTACCTACTATCAGCCAAGTGATAGCTTAACAAAGGTAATAAGCTCACAAGGAAAGATTACCAACTATCAGCCGAGTGATATCTTAACAAAGGTAACCAACCAAAGGTAAGAGAAAACATTACCTACTATCAGCCAAGTGATAACTTAACAAAGATAATAAGTCTGAAAAGGAAAGATTACCAACTACCATCCAAGTGATAGCTTAACAAAGGTAACCAACGAAAGTTAAGAGAAAATATTACCTAATATCAGCCAAGTGATAGCTTAACAAAGATAATAAGTCTGAAAAGAAAAGATTATCAACTACCAGCCAAGTGATAGCTTAACAAAGGTAACCAACCAAAGGGAAAGGAGATATTACATACCATCATCCAAGTGATAGCTTAACAAAGGTAATAAGTCTGAAAAGACCAAAGTTCAACCCAGGAATGAACTGGAGAAAGCGGTCAAAGAAGACTCAATCCAATGAGGAGATAAACTCAACTGAAGATTGATTCCATCCAAATAATGAACTAGAAAGGAAATATGAAACAAAACCTTCCACGAGGATCAAACTTCGTGGGTAATTAGAAAGGATAAGCACTTTCTGCTTAAGGTCGACACTCTATTGGAGAGAGGACATACACACTCTATGGGGAGAAAAACACCAGAGGACGGGGAAAGCACCAAGAAATTCAAGATGAACAAATAAACACCATGATGCTATGCATATGCATATGAATATGTATATGAATATGCTGACAAACTAGACACAAAAAAGGTTAGATTGATAACATAGTACAACCGAATACTCGGCTAATATCAACAAGGTAGAGATGCTACAAGAGATCTTCTTAGGGATTCAGCTAAAGAAAACCCTGCAATGAATGATCATAAGTTATAAAAGGAGCTAAATCCTGATAAAAGGCTTAAATCCTTCTGGAGAGAAAAAATATATTGCTTGGAGACCCAAAATTAATCTTCTAAAAGCGTGCACTCAATTCCGAGGGAGGGAAAGGCTTGTCGGGGATAAGAAACATCCGAACAAACTTTATTACGAAGACCTGCTGGCATCTTCACTGGGAATCCTACCACTCCCGCAATCTCATGCTGGGGAAATTGATGACCTTGTATACATTCATAAGGAAAATCATGTCTTAGGGGAACACTGAGCTCCGCTCTTCAAGATCCTACAATCCTTGAGATCACTGTTGGCATTCCTCTTTTATATTCACAAATCAAGGAAAATGTTTTTTTTGTAAATTTCATAAACATGGTTGTTTATATATATTTTGCTTCAAAAATTATTATAAAAAATAAATGAAATTTCATAAATTGAAACAAGATAAGAATATCAAACAAATGGGAAAAGGCTCAAATTTTATTGATAAAATGGTAGTCTGCAAATGGCGTGACTCCATGGATCATTACAAAGTTGAAAAAATGGTAAATACATGGAGAAGGCTACATTGAAATACAATGACCACTATTCTCCCTAACAACATTGAAATATAATGACCATTATTCTCCCTAACAACATTGAAATACGAGGGCCCTTTCGGGTTTTCAATCTACCGATACGCTCATTTTTGCCTAAGTCGCCCTTTCGGGTTTTCAACTTAGCGAGTTGTTCTTTTATTTTTTTAGGCAAAGTATTTCTTGAATGCATCGACATTCACAGGACGAGGGAGCTCCTCACCATCCATAGTCGTAAGAGTCATTGCACCTCTAGAGAAGGCTCTCTTAACAACGTATATGCGTTCATAATTAGGAGTCCACTTTCTCCTAGAATCAGTATTGAAAGACAAGATCTTCTTGAGCACGAGGTTGCCTTCTCTGAATATACAGGGTCAAACCATCTTGTCAAATGCTTTATTCATTATCTTTTGATATAATTGGCCATGACACAAAGCTGTCATCCTCTTCTGTTCAATCAAATTCAACTGATCATATCTACTTTGACACCATTCGGCCTCAAACAATTTGGCTTCCATCAAGACTCGCATTGATGGGATCTCAATCTCTACAGGGAGAACTGCTTCCATGCCGTACATAAGAGAGAAAGGGGTTTCCCCTATTGAAGTGCGGACATATGTATGATACCCATGCAAAGCAAAAGGGAGCATCTCATGCCAATCCTTATATTCCACGACCATCTTCTGGATAATCTTCTTAATATTCTTATTTGCAGCTTTAACAACCCCATTCATCTTAGGTATGTAAGAAGAAGAGTTATGATATTCAATCTTGAAGTCATCATAAAACTCTTTCATCATCTTATTATTCAAGTTCGACCGATTATTAGTGATGATCTTACTTGGAACACCATATCTACAAATAATCTGATTCTTGATAAATCTAACCACAACCTGCTTGGTCACATTAGCATAATATGTTGCTTTAACCCATTTGGGGAAGTAATCAATAGCCACCAGAATGAAACGATGTCCATTTAAAGCCCTGGGTTCAATCATACCAATCATGTCAATTCCCCATATAAATAAATGCCATGGGGATGAAATAAAATTTAGAAGAGTTAGAGGCACATGAAACTTATCAACATAAATCTTACATTTATGGTGCTTCTTTACATATTTACAGCAATCAGATTCCATTGTCAGCCAATAGTAATCTGTCATTAACATCTTTTTAGCCATTGCATGACCATTGGCATGAGTATCAAAGAATCCTTCGTGAACTTCTTGCATTAACATGTCTATTTCGTGTTTATCCACGCATCTGAGCAAGACCATGTCAAAGTTTCTCTTGTACAACACATCTTCATTCTGAAAGAAATTGCCATCTAGTCTTCTCAAGGTCTTCTTAGCTTTGTTGGATACCCCAAACAGGTACTCCTGACTTTGAAGGAAACATTGATATCATGATACCAAGGCTTATCATTTGTGACTTCTTCTACTAAAAACAAGTGAACATGCCTATCGAGGCGCATAGTTACGATCTGAAGCGCGTCATTCCAACAATTTACTTTATACATGGAAGACAAAGTAGCAAAAGAATCCGCCATCTGATTCTCTTCACGGGGTATATGATGAAACTCAACTTTGTTGAATAAAGTCAACAACCTCCTTGCGTAATCTTTGTAAGGAATCAAGCCAGGATGACGAGTCTCCCATTCTCCTTTAATCTGATTAACCACCAAGGTTGAATATCCATATACATCAAGAATCTTGATTCTTAAATCAATGGTGTCTTCAAGACCCATGATACAAGCTTCATACTCTGCCATGTTGTTTGTACAATCAAACATTAGTCTTGAAGTGAAAGGGATATGAGAACCCTAAAGAGTAATGATGATTTCCCTAATTCCATTACCATAAGTATTAACAGCTCCATCAAACACTAAACCCCACTGGGATCCAGGCTCTGGTCCTTCTTCAAGCAATGATTCATCATAATCCTTAGCTTTTAAGTACATAACATCTTCATCAGGGAAGTCAAACCTGATAGATTGATAATAATTAATTGGATGGTGAGCCAAGTGATCTGCTAGAATACTTACTTTAATCGTCTTTTGAGTATGATACTCAATATCATATTCAAACAATAGCATCTGCCAACGAGCAATCCTCCAAGTCAAAGCAGGCTTTTCAAAAATATAATTGATTGGATCCATTTTGGATATCAACCAAATGGTATGATTAATCATATATTGGCGTAGACGTTTGGCAACCCAGACTAAAGCATAACAAGTCTTCTCAAGCATGGAGTACCGAGACTCGCAGTCTGTAAACTTCTTACTCAAATAGTAGATGGCATGCTCCTTTCTACCAGTTTTATCTTGTTGTCCAAGTACATAACCCATGGACTCCTCTAACACAGTTAAATACATTATCAATGGTCTTCCTTCCACTGGAGGAGATAAGATAAGAGGTTCAAGCAGATACTCCTTGATGTTGTCAAAATCTTTCAAACAGTCTTTTGTCCAAACACAACCTTGATCTTTACGGATAAGCTTGAAGATTGGCCCACATGTGACAGTCGTGTGAGATATAAACATGGAGATGTAATTCATTCGCCCAAGGAATCCTCTGACTTGCTTTTATATCTTTGGTGTAGGCATCTCTTGAATATCTCTAACTTTATCAAGATCTACTTTAATACCTTTCTAGCTTACAATGAAGCCGAACAGCTATCCTGAACATACACCAAAAGTACAAATATTAGGATTCAAGCAGAGTTTAAACTTTCTTAAACGTTGAAACAGCTTCGACAAATACTCAACATGATCTTCTTCAGTCTTCGACTTAGCAATCATATCATCGACATATACCTCTATCTCTTTGTGCATCATGTCATGGAAAAGAGTAGTGATGGCTCTCTAGTACGTTGCACCAACATTCTTTAAACCAAAAGGTATCACTCTATAGTAGAATATTCCCCAGGGTGTAATAAATGTTGTCTTTTCCATGTCCTCGGGTGCCATCATGATCTGATTATAACCGGAGAAACCATCCATAAAGGAAAATACATTAAACTTAGCTGTATTATCTACCAACATGTCAATGTGTGGCAGAGGAAAATCATCATTTGGGTTAGCCTTGTTCAAATCTCTATAATCAACACACATCCAAACTTTTCCATCCTTCTTCTGAACAGGCACAATGTTAGCCACCCATTAAGGATACTTAGAAGTAACAAGGAAACCATCATCAATTTGATTTTGAATCTCCTTTTTAATCTTAACAACCATATCAGGATGGGTTCTCCTTAACTTTTGTTTAACTGGCGGACACTCTGGCTTCAATGGTAATCTATGCTCCACAATATCAATATCAAGACCTAACATATCTTGTTAAGACCAAGAAAACACATCCACATATTCTCTAAGAATCTCTACCATCCTCTTATTAAGATCTTGACAAAAAAGCTCCCCAATCTTGACTTCTTTCTTGTTCTCTTCAGAACCCAAATTAATCACTTCTAAGGGCTCTTTATGAGGCTGAATGGTCTTCTCCTCGTGCTCAAGCAAACGGGAAATCTCATCAGGAATCTCTTAAACATCCTCTTCTTCCATTTCAAACATAGGGAATTCAAAGTTGGGAGAGGGCATAAGGTCATTGTTTTCAATGGGTTTAACAACCAATCTGCACAATAATTTTATGCTGAATTTTAGAATATGAACAAATAAACACACATTGTGATGCAGGTATAAAAAGTGATTATTATTATTATCTTGATTTATTATGTTACCATTTTTCAGAAAAAACAAAAAGAGAAAACATATATGGAAAAACAAATCAACATTTTATTAATGATGATAAAATTTGAAACAAAGCCCACATAGATTCACTTTCACCTTAGGCATAGTGAAAGGATTTTTTTGAAAATAACAAAAACATATCATTTTAACAAGTGAACAATAGAGTGAACATCAACAGTAGTCCAATTATGGCATATGATCTACGGGCGTCACAAAGTTTGACGCATCTTGCTCTTGAGCATCTTCTAGGATTGCAGCAACAAATTGATCTTTGGAGTGGATGAAACCAGCACTGTGAAAAACTTCTTGGATACACTTCAAATGTCTATGTGTTAAACCAGACGAGAAGCCTAAACCAGCTCTGTTTTTGTTTTCAGCAAGTTCAACAACTTGACCCCATCCAATAGTTTGACCATTCTCCATAACTTTTTGGGCGTCCTTCAAAGAAGTCATGGATGCCCCATTCTTCTTAACAACATTACCAACAACAGAAAGAGCTTGGAACGGAGTTCCCACAACCTCATCAGCATCAATATACGAAAATGAAGAGAGATGACTCACCAACATGGGTGTTCTCCACCCACAATCACCAGCTTTCCATTTTTCACAAATTTCAACTTCTGATAGAGAGTTGAGGTTACTGCCCCAGCTTCATGAATCCATGGATGACCTAGGAGACAACTATAGGCAAGACGGATATCCATCACTTGAAACGTAATCTGAAATAAGCACGAACCTATCTTCAACAGGAGATCAACTTCTCCAATCACAGTTTTCCTCAAACCATCAAAGGCTTTCACAACAACCCCACCAAACCTCATCGGAGCACCTTGATAAGAGAATAGCCCAATTTGACATAACATTTAGGGAAGATCCAGTGTCAACCAGCACATTGGACAGAGCATCTTTTTGACAATTCATGGAAATGTGTAAAGCCAAATTATGGTTCCTCCCTTGCTCGGGAAATTTTTCATCACTGAAGCTCAAGATTCTACATGCAGTAATATTGGCCACAATGCCATCGAACTGAACAATTGTTACATCATGATCCATATAGGATTTCTCCAAGACCTTCTACAAAGCCTCTCCATGAGCTTTCGAATTCATCAGCAAAAATAAAACATATATTTTGGACGGGGTGTGTAATAATTGATCTACCACATTGAATTCACTTCTCTTAATCAACTTCAGCATTTCATCCTGATAAGATTTCTGGTTCACATTGCTGGACTGGCCAGACTGCACAACAGGAGTTTCCATATGAGCCTGCTTACCTATCGAAGCATCTTCAATTCTTTTAGAAGCCATAAAAGCAAATACTCGACCACTTCGGATCACACCACTTACATCAATAATATTCACAATAGAAGAAAGGGAAGGAATGTGAACTTCTTTTCCATCTTCAATCATTGTAGCATTATTTTTTTAAGGAACAACTCTGTCAGATTCATAAGGTGTAGGACCCGCCAAACGAATAATCAAAGGAGAAACGACAAAATTTTGACCATTATAGGCAATCACAATAGGCTCGGGGATATTTAAATGGGGAATTAGGACATTCATATCATGCTCATCTTTATCCCTATCGCTTGTAATCTGAATAAGATTTTGATCCAGCATCTCTTGCAAATCTCTCTTCACCAAAACACACCCTCGAGGGTTTCTTGAACATATATGGCAAGAAACATGATCATGCTCATAATAACTCAGCTCGCACAAAGTCGCATGCATCTCAACCAATGATCTTCTAATTATATTAACATCAAAGACACGGTACTTTCTAGGACATCCCTCGACCATATTGACAGCTGCACCACTATGTTTAGGAAACAGATTGGCTTGCACATTAGGACCAGAGTCTTCAAAAGAAAAAATACCGCTTTGCACTGGTCTTCGCACCTCATCTTTCAAAGCAAAACAATTTTCAATATCATGACCGGGTGTACCTTGATGGAATGCACAATGATGATCAGATTTATACCACCATGGAAGTTCCTTCGAAATAACTGGCAGAGCCCTCGTCTGTACCAAATTCTTTTGTATCAAAACAGGAAGTAATTCCGTATAAGACATCGGAATGAGACAAATTGTGCCTGTCTTGGGGCACGATTCTGTTGATTCTATTTATGAGTATGTATCTAAAAACGTGGTTGATAATTTGGTGCTACTTGAATAACTAGAGCAGGATTAATAACCGGGGTAACTGACACCACATGCTAATGACGTTGGTTGCTTCTCGTAGATCTCCTACGCTTCTCTTGTGAAATAACATTAGCATCATGCTCCTTATTTTTGGATAAACCACTCCCATATTTCTTAGATTTGTCATACAAACCACTCTCTTTCAATCGTCCCTCACGTACGCCCTTTTCTAGTCGCATCCCCATGTTGACCATCTCGGTAAAATCACTGGGAGCACTTGCAACCATTATGCCATAGTAAATCAGACTCAAATTCTTCAAAAACAACTTTGTCATCTCTTTCTCTTCTAATGGAGGACTGACCTGCGTGGCAATCTATCGCCATCTCTGTGCGTATTCTTTGAAAGTTTCCTTATCCTTTTTGGACATGGCACGAAGTTGATCTCAGCCTGGCGCCATGTCAATATTATACTTGTACTGACGAACAAAAGCTTCACCTAGATTGTTGAAAGTACGGATCTGGGTGCTATCAAGTCCCATGTACCACTTCAAAGTAGCACTAGTCAAACTATCTTGAAAGTAACGAATCAATTATTGATGGTTATTAGTTTGAATCGACATCTTACGAGCATACATCACCAAATGACTCGAATAGCAAGAGTTTCCCTTATACTTCTCGAAATATGGAACTTTGAACTTATGAGGGATCTTCACATTAGGAACTAAGAACAAATCATGAGCATTCTTTCCAAATAATTCTTCTCCCCTCAGAGCTTGAACCTCTTTCTATATTGCTTGAAACTGATATTGAAATTCATCCATCCTTTCATAGACACTAACACTTTCACTCTGATCAGCATTGAAAACAGGTTCTTCCACATAAGGAGCAGTTGGACCACGGGAGGTGGTACAAACATCCTTCTGGAACAAAGCTAGGAGGCATACCCCAAGGGTAATCAAGAGGCATTGAGTGTTGTGAAGCACTAACCGGAGCCACAAGCATGGGCGTAGAGATGATTTTAGAAATCACAGTTCTCTGAAGTGGAGTCTGAGGAGGAGGAGGATTTCGAGCAATTGCCAGAGCTTTCATCATAGAAGTGAGCCTTTCAAAGCTTTCCTTCAAAGTAGTCACTTTTTCACGGAGTTCACGATTCTCTTGATCTAAATGATCCATCTTCTTTTGTTGATTAGCATGAGTGTTGTACTGGTTAGATGACTTGTCTGAATGAAGACAAAAAAAAGGAAGCAATAAGACACCTGTAAAACTTACACAAACCAAGACCAAGATACAACATGATGCTTGATATGCAAATGAAGATAAAGTTTTCAAGGACTTCAGGATATAAAGAAAATTACAAACATCATAAAGGAAATAACACATTTTAAAATACTGAAAATCTTATTTTATTAATAATCGAAGGATTACAATCTGAAATACAATCTCCACAATCTTAAAAAATAAGAGAAAATAAACTAGGTCTATGGAATCATATCCGA
The DNA here is from genome assembly GCF_024323335.1 of Lathyrus oleraceus. NCBI lineage: Eukaryota > Viridiplantae > Streptophyta > Magnoliopsida > Fabales > Fabaceae > Lathyrus > Lathyrus oleraceus. The sequence goes on along the minus strand of NC_066584.1, from coordinate 457,581,727 downwards.
TGATGACCTAAATCCAAGCTGATACTTATTGCGAAGTCTTTTGATCTCTCTTTCACAGTTGTTCTTCATGGCATCCTTTTCCATCACAAGCTGATCTACAATGCCTTTCCAAACACCAGAAGTAGGAAGATGAGTGGATGATGAAATGTTAGAGGAAAATAAATCATCTTGGTTCCTTGACCTCTTCATAGCACGCTGCTCAAGCAACACTTCAAGTCATCATTTTCCTTCAACTGCTTCTGCAATTCTATCTTCTTGAGGTTTGAAGCGTGAAACTTGTCTTCCCAAGCATCCTTCTCTTGCTTCACCCTATCCAAAGTTTCTTGAAACTCCTCTATGCCTTCAATATGAATAGTGGGTGATTTGACCACTACTAAAGACATAGGTCTCTCATAAGCGGAAGGCATCTTGAATTCTTTTGCTCTCTTTTTCACCCAACTTGTGTAAGGCTCCAAAGCTACATAATTCTTCAATCCTAGCTCATTTTTTCCTTTCCTATGAATATTGTGCCAAGATTGCACCATCCCAGCCTTCAATCCTTGAGTGTCCTTCCCTTCTTGGAAAAATAAACCTTCTAACAAAGTTTTATTAGGTTTGTACTTTATAGAGAACCCAAGTTGACGTCTTGCCAAAGCCGGATTGTAGTTGGTTCCTCCCTGTATACCAAGAAGAGGCACATTAGAGAAATCCCCACAACTATCAATAATCTCGACGTTGTCGTAAATAGAAGAATATCAGGTGATGTCATCATTGGTGAGAGACATAGGTCTTTGAGACCACCTTAAACAACCCTTGTTTTCTTTGAATATATGAGACTACGGCAAGTGCGAAATAAACTACTTGTACATCAAAGATGCACAACAGAGAATAGTTCAATTTCCCTTAGAAGTCCTATGATGAATGGAGAAATAGGTGTCACCATGCAAAGTTGGAAAAGGATTCCCAACCAAAAAGATCCTAATAGCATTAACATCAATAAAAATTTCAATGTTGGGAAACAAGACCAAACCATAGATGAGTAAGGCAAAAATAGTTTCAAAGGCCACCATGCTATCAACATTAGCAAAAGAAGAAGCTCTCTCAATCATAAATTTTGAAGTCAACCCTCTAATACCTACATTGATAGTGATATTAGCATCTAACTCAGATTTATTCAGAAGAATAGCTCCAGCAATAACTTGAGATTCCAGAATCCCTTCCAAACCATGAAAAGGAACCCTGTCAGAAACTGGTATACCCAAAAGATAAGCATACTCCTCCATTGTAGGCAATAACTGATAATCAGGGAAAGAGAAGCACCGGTAGACGGTATCGTAGAACTGAACCAGAGTACAAAGAAGACCATCTTCAACATTATTAGATAGTGTAAGACCCCAATTTTGACCCTAAGATCCCTCATGTTATCTCATCATATGCATTGGATTTAGGATCACATATTGTCATCCTCCTTACCCCTCATTCATTAGGTTTGCATTGGGAGAGATGACCAAGCATATTTTATTGTATCATACATGGTTTTTCATTATTTACTAACCAAAATGCAAAAAATATGTCTCCGTATAGCTTTGTTTCTTTTGTAGGAAGTGTGTGCATCCACCAATGTCTCATCAAGCACACAATTAGGGTTTGAGACCCTCAGTGCAAGGAGATTAATCAATATATGGTTCACATTGTTCATAGACATCATTTATAGATCCCCATGATCTTCATTTATCATTTTTATCAAGAAATCATCAAGAATTTGAAGCTTGTTTGCCTTGGAAGCCCTAATTCATCTAGGTATCTTATGTGGCTTCCTTAGTAAGTTTCTTCAACAATTGATCAAATACATCAAGGGATACTTAATTATACATCATCTTATGCATATATGATCCTCCATGATCTCTAAAGATCAAGATAAATCCAAGTTTGCAAGTTGGTTCAAAGAGGTTGACCAGAGAAAGTCAACTGGTCAAAACTGGGGTTCCCTAGACCCTATCTCCTACATTTTTTGTCAAATGAAAATGATTCCAAGAGAAATGTTACTCCTTATGACATTCCAAACAACTTTCATGTTTAGGTTAAGATCTAGTTTTTCTTGGAAAGTCAATTTTTATGGTGGAAGGTTATAGGTCATTTTGTCAGTGCCCTAGTTAGGGGGTCAACTTCCAAGGACCATAACTTGCTCAATTTTTATAAGATGAAGGCCATACAAATTTAATGATCAATTAAAAGATTTCCTATACAACTTTTATTCCTTGAGAAACTTCAAATTCATCTTCCAAAAGCATGTGCAAAGAGGAAACATTATAGGTAATTTTGGGTCATTACCATTGAACAAACAATTTTCCTCAACTTCTAAAATGCATAACTCCTTCATGAAAAATCCATGTAAGGTAAATTTGTTCCCAAATTGAATAGGTTTGAAAGAGCTACAACTTTGATGAAGGAACTTTTTCCATTTGAAGTTCATAGCAAATGTTATTCAAGGTGGAAGAAGTGAACATTTGACTTGGTACCTAGAATTTTTTTAATTATGTTTGATTTCCCAAACTTTCACCTCAAAATTCATCATGATCCAAGCTTCAAATGCGAAAGTGTTCAACATAAAAGTTTCTCCCCTTGATCCCACCTTTCCAGAAAGTCCAAAATGACTTCATTTGGACAAGGTTTGAGTGACTTGCGCATGGTTACTCTTCATGGTTCCATTTGGATGAATCTCATGACCACTTCTCAATTTCAAATGCATGGCTTCATGTTACACTTGCATCATCACTCATAATCATTTTTGAACTTGATTACATCATCTCATGGGCCTATCACACACCCATGCAAGCATGCAAATGAGAATTGCTATTTTTGGCATTTGAATGGAAGTGTGTGAAAATCAATTGTCAAGCCTATAAATACAACCCCTTCTCCTCCGAATTGGGGACACCTTGCCAAAGCCTTGCTCCTGCATCCTTTCCACCACCATTAGAGGATAATCTTGAAGGTTTTCAATTGAAAATCGAGTTTCAATTTCACTTCTGTTTTGAAGTTGAAACTCCAAGAATCCAAGCCATTTGAGCTCTCAATTCACCTCTTACAATTAAGTGGAAGCAATCCCAAGCCAATTGAGATCCAGATCAAGCTTCATCACTGCAAATAGAAGGTGAAATTTGTCAAACTTTCTCTCCTCGATTCTCTCTTAATTCTTCACCATTCTCTTAGATATTTGGTTGGTTGAAGTCATACCAATGTTGGTAACATGATTGAGTTGCTTTGAGGTCAAATCGAAGCAACTCAGATAATGAACCTCAAATTTCAAATCCACGTATCTTTCAATATACTTGGAATTGGAAGAAATGGAGGTCAGGTTCGTGCTCTTGAGCATTTTTCCTTTAAAATGATGTCCTTACTTTTTATTTTGGCGGTGGTTTGTGGTGGACCAGTCCGATGAGGTCCACCAGAGAAGATGATCGGAGTTAGGGCTCCGGTGGTGTGTTAGCATTGCCTAGACCATCTGATCATGAATCCACGTTCTAATCATGACCCTTGCGTTTGAATACCACGCGTGTACACGCGTTGACTGAAGCGTTTGATGGAAGCGCGCACTTGGGACATCAGATCTGCCACCTCAATTAATGAGGGAGATCTGATGGCCCTTGTTTTTTTTTAATTTCATTTTATTTTCTGATTTTTCATTTTATCCCTTTATTTTGTTTAATTCATATTAATTTCATTTTTAATCCAAAAAATATGGGACTTTCGCCAAAAATCTTTAAATATTTCTCTCTTCCATATCTTGAATTAAAATTATTTTTTGGATTAATTTTTATATTTTTCATGAATTAAATGTTTTTGTGTATATTTTTAATTGTTTAAAAATACTTCTGACTTTTTAAAAATTGTGAATTTTTTTGTCCAAGGTCCTTTGACCTTGTTTAACCATGGATAAATCCCTTGGCCATTTATTTGGTGTTTTCAAGGGATTTTAGGTTTTGGACTAAATTATAATTCATTTCCAATATGATTTTTAATTGATTAAATGTTTAAAAATTATGTTGAGCCATTTTTATGGTCTTGTGATGCTTGACTTTCTGTTTGGGTCTTGATCAATGTTGATTTAACTTTTGTTGGATCAAAACCATTAGATTTAGGGGATTGATGAAATGTACATTTCATCTCCCAAAATGAATGGATGGTTTTGATTTTATGAAAGTCCTCCCATAATCAATTTGTGTTTCTACCTTCCCCTCCCTCTTCATCTTCATACCTATTTTTTACCATTCCCTCATTGGACCAATGAAATCTCTAATGTCTAAAGGCTAATTGATTCATCAATGACCTTGTGTTAGATGAATCAATAAAAGTATGATTGAGATAGGTGTCTTCCTTTTGATTTTTATTTTAGAGTGTGGTATGTTTTAGGAGTTTGGTTCTTTGTACCAAATCTCTAACATGCATTAACAACTATATTTCTATTGTCCGGCCTCAGATAGTCGTGACTTCTACATAAGTCCAATTAAGATTGCTTAACATAGAGCTAAATTTGACCCTCAAGGCATAGCATTCTAGTAAGTGAGATTGTAATTCTCCCATTCTTCATGGCATTGTATGGAGACTTTGAAGGAGAAGAGCAATCCAAAATGCAAAAAATTTAAAAATTTCTCCTTTAGTGATTCTTACAAATGAGCATGATCAGTGATAGAATTGTTATCTCTTGTGGTGATTGAAACCTTTGATGTAGATCTACGGAGCGATCACGAACGTTGAATGGTGACAACGCCTCTACTTAGTCCGCACGAACGGATTCCTTCAATCTCAGTGCTAGCTTCTACGAATGAAAGCTTTGAGTGAGAGAGAGAGAGAGAGAGACAAACAAAATTACAACTGCATAAATGCTTCTGCACAAGGGTTCTACTTAAGTGTATGTGGCCCATATCTTATGATATGCCAAAATCACTTAAGCGTGTGGTACCTTACCATATTTCGTATTCTTCTTAAGTACATTGTACCTTATGATGTTCTACAATTCACTTAAGTGCACCGTACCTTATGGTGTTCCTTAGTTACTCTATCTCTCATCAATTAGTCCTTTTGTGTGTGACCCTGTAGGTTTTCGCGACATTAGCAATTATATTAAATCACATATTTAACATAATAAATAGTAAGTGGTATCTAGCAACACATCACTGCTACCAAAGACACAAAAATGTCATGTGATTTAACAAATCCTTTTGTAGTAATACTTATGTGTACAATTACCCTTTTGCCCCTATGTCTATATTGAACACAAGGCATAAACTATGTCATCCTTGTCTAATTCAATATTGGGCCCATAGACATTTATCCTGTTACGCAGGATGAGCGAATTCCATCTAAGTCACTCATGTCCCTCATCATGCTTCGTGGAGTACCCATAAACTATCTTTATGGTCATCCAGTTACGAACAACGTTTGATCAACAATAAAGCACTCGACTCTACATCTAGAGTCCATAGTGGTTTCAGGTCGAAGGGTGGCATACACCACTATCACCATAAGAATAAATTATGACACTTTGCATAACATTCTATATGGTATTCTCCTAACGGGTCAATCCAGTATAAATATTACTCCTAATATTCATACCTATGTTTAATCCTTGATAACTCCTTATCCATGATCTATGAGATATGATCATCAACCTATATACATAACATTCTTAATGCTTTAGTGTTATCCCACTTCACAACAAAGCTCGACTGCAGATACTTTAAGAATAATGTCCTTATGTTTAATGGGATCTCATGATTAAGTCACACTTGATACATTAAACAAACTAGCTATTCTAGGGACTTTATTAAATAAACATACTAAAGAAAAAGCCTTTTATTATTAATAAATAATTCGATACAAGTACCAAAAGTATTGGCCTCTAGGGCTTACCCCAACAATCTCCCACTAGCACTAGAGCCAATCAGGCATAACCATAATTCCCATAGATCTAGTATGGCCATCATGCTTCAGCTGTGCAAGAGACTTTGTTAGTGGATCAACAATATTGTCAAGTGTAGGTACTCTGCATATTTTCACATCTCCTCTATCTATTATCTCTTGAATGAGGTGATAACGCCTAAGTATGTGTTTGAATCGTTCGTGAGATCTAGGCTCCTTAGCTTGTGGGATAGCACCATTGTTATCATAATAGAGATCAATGGGATCCACAATGCTAGGAACTATGCCAAGTTGACTAATGAAATTTTTGATCCAAACAGCTTCCTTTACTGCACTTGAGGCATCAATATACTCGGCCTCGGTTGTAGAATCAGTAACTGTATCTTGCTTTGAACTTTTTCAGCTCACTGTGCACCCGTTTAAGCAAAACACATAACTAGATTGTGATCTAAAGTCATACTTATATGTCTGGAAGCTAGCATCAGTGTATCCAATTACAACAAGCTCTTCCTGACCTCCATATATCAAGAATGAGTCCTTATTCCTTCTCAAGTACTTAAGGATATTCTTGACAGCTACTCAATGAGAATCACCGGGATCAGATTGGTACCTACTCGTTGCACTTATAGCATACGAGACATCCGATCGAGTACATAACATGGCATACATGATAAATCCTATTGTAGATGCATATGGAATCTTATTCATGCGATCCCTTTCTTCCTTAGTCAAAGGGGATTATGTTTTTGATAGACACATGCCATGTTGCATAGGTATGAATCCTTTTTTGGAATCATGCATATTAAAGCGTCTCAACACTTTGTCTATGTATGTACTATGACTTAGGCCAAGCAATTTTTATGATCTATCTCTATAGATCCTGATTCCTAATATATAGGCTGCTTCACCTAGGTCCTTCATAGAAAAGCATTTCCCCAATCAAGACTTTACTTGTTGTAGGGTAGGGACATCGTTTCCAATGAGTAATATGTCATCTAAATATAATACCAGGAAGACAATTATGCTCCCACTAACCTTCTTGTAGACACAAGGCTCATCTTCATTATTGATGAATCCATATTGTTTTATTGTTTCATTAAAACGAAGATTCCAGCTTCTAGAAGCTTGCTTCAATCCATAAATTGATCTTTGTAACTTACATATCTTTTGGGCTTCTTCTGGTATGTCAAATCATTCAGGCTGTTGTCAATAGTGCATGTCCCCAAAAGGAGTTTGGAAGATCGCGTGACTCATCATGGATCAGACAATGTCTAACAAGGTTTGATTTCTTCTCTCAAATACACCGTTCCATTGGGGTGTTCCAAGAGAAGTAAGTTGGGATAGGATCCCACACTCTTTTAGATGGTCATCAAACTCTAGGCTTAAATACTCACCACCTCGATCTGATCGAAGAGTTTTAATATTCTTACCTAGTACGTTTTGTACTTCATTCTTGAATTCCTTGAACTTTTCAAAGGACTCTGATTTATGTTTCATTAAATACATATAACCATATCTACTGAAATCATCAGTAAATGTGATGAAGTACTGAAAACCTCCTCTGGATGGTATGTTTAGTGGTCCACATACATCAGTATGTATGAGGACCAAAAGATCATTAGCTCTTTCACCTTTTTCTGTGAATGGAGACTTTGTCATCTTTCCAATTAAACAAGATCTGCATGTCTCATATGATTCATAATCAAAAGAGTACAAGAGTCCATCTTTATGGAGTTTGGAAATGCGTTTCTCATTTATGTGGCCTAATCGACAATGCCAAAGGTAAGTTGGATTTAACTCATTAGGTTTCATCCTTTTAGTATTAACGTTATAAATAGGCATTTCAAGATCAAGGACATATAGTCCATTGTTAATTTGTGCAGTAGGATAGAATATATCATTCAAATAAATGGAGCAATAATTATTCTTTATTATAAATGAAAAACCAAACTTGTCTAAACAAGAAACGAAAATAATATTCCTGCTAATTGCAGGTACATAATAATAGTTTTCTAACTAAATTATTAAACCACTAGGTAAAGTCAATACATAAGTTCCTACGGCTAAAGCAACAACCTTTACTCCATTGCCAACTCGTAGGTCAACTTCACCTTTTGACAAATCTCTACTACTTTTTAGCCCCTGCATATTGGTACAAATGTGAGAACCGCATCCAGTATCTAATACCCATGATGTAGAAGTAGATAAATTAATTTCAATAACAAAAATACCTGAAGTTGAAGTCTCTATTCCACTCTTCTTATCTTCCACGTACTTTGGGCAGTTTCTCTTCCAGTGTCTGGTCTTACCGCAATGGAAACATGTGTCTTCCTTTGCTATGCCTCCACTAGGCTTCAAAGCAGAAGCTGTGGGTTTGGGTTTGGCAACTTCCTTGCCTTTCCCTTTATCACCCTACTTGGTGGGTCTTTTGTTCTGTCTCTTTCCATTTCCGATCATCAAAATGGACTTCCCTTTTGACTTCATATTCTTCTCAGCAGTTCTTAACATGGCTAGCAGTTCAAGAAGAGATTTGTCCATATCATTCATATTGGAATTAAGGGCAAATTGACTAAATCTATCTGGCAACGATTGCAAGATCAAATCAGTCACAAGTTCCTTTTCGAGGGGAAAACCCAACCTCTCAAGGTTCTCCACATACCCAAACATCTTGAGCACATGGGGACCTACAGGGGATCCCTCAGCTAACTTTCCTTGAAAAAAGGCTTTTGAAACTTTAAACCTTTCATGCCTTTCCTGCTCTTGATAGAGCATCTTCAGGTGTTCGATCATATCGAACGATGCCATGTTCCCATGTTGCTTTTGCAACTCTGAGTTCATAGTAGCTAGCATGAGGCAAGCAGTTTCATTGGAATCATCGACATGATTCTTATAAGCATCTCTTTCTGCCTTATATGCAGAACTAGAAGGTTCCTCTTTAGGAACAGGTTTCTCCAAGACATATAACTTTCTATCATGTTTGAGGACAATCCTCAAATTTCGGTGCCAATTCAGAAAATTTGTCCCAGACAGTTTTTCCTTATCAGGATTGATCGTAAAATGTTGTTAGAGGTGTTTGTTGTCATGGTAATCTACATGAAAATAATGAAAATATAAGTATCAATAACATATTTAATTAGGCCTTTAATTAAATATGCTCCCACTATTTTACTCAAAATAAATGACACTCACCATTTGATTCGGAAAATCCCGTTCAAAGATTTTCTAGTGAGTCGAGATCCACATTTCACTTTATTTTAAGTCCGTGTAGGAGGATCATAAAACTAGGTTATTTAGGTAGGAACTCCTTCCAATTGTATCTAATACAACTCTCGAATATTTTAGTTGGGTGAATAACTCCTTATTATAATTTATTTAGTTAAGTTTGACCCATTTTTTTAGCAATTGGATATTACAATTATCCCATCGCACCTTACTAATATAAAACATGCACCTCGCGTAGGCGAAACCTACATTATTCGATACTAGTTTTGATGAGTGCTAAAACTTGGAAAACATAAACATAATATTTATTTTGAGGGAATTTACAATAATTCTGATCTCATTGGCTTATTTATCATATAAATCATCTCTAACATGCATCAACATACATACAAAATGAAATAGTTATGGCCCCTAGCGCAATTGTTCTCACAAGCCAATGAGAGAACCTAAGTTATCCTAATAACGATCTAAGCTTCTCCAAGTAAGTTCTTCAAGGGTATCCTCCTTTGATATTGTATTCTTCTCTTTCTTCATAACATAACATTACATAAAATAAACTCGTTTTACATACGAGGGAGTGAGATGAGAAAAGAAGTTACATTAAGAGATTAAAAGAGAGGCACGACACGCAGGTCGTATTTTAAAATTCCAAAACAAAATAAAGGAAAACTAAGGCCATAATCGATCACCACAAGACAATATTAATAAATACATTATTATTATTAATTTAAATTCTGTTAATTAAATAAACCAAATTAAATTTTGGCGACCGATCACATTACACAGAGTTAGTTGGGGGTTCCGCTGCCCGGTCAGTAAACGGTGTTAAGGGCAGCGCCCCAACGCAAAATTTTAATGAACAATTCATTTGAAATCGACGTCGTTTTTCGCATCAACACTTGATACTTTAAAGCATAACTCTTGCGCCGTTACAACCCTAATCGCATAACTCTTTGACAGCACAATCCTTGTACCGTCATGAATCCTAATGCCCCAATTTCAGACCGTCAAATACACCTCGATTGTTAATTCAGTATGATTGATCAACACGTTATTTCTTCATCATACTAATGTCGGATAAAGAAGCAAATGACCATTGATCGCTCAAAGGAAAACGCCCATTAACTGTTTTAATGAACGAAACAGAAACAGTATATCATATATACTGTATTTTGCATCAGGATTACTTATATCATATATATAACTTGATAAATCTCAATTGCGTAACCTATGGATGATCGATGTATCGCTGCTTCACCATACTAACTTCGGACTCCGAAGCATAGTCAACATCAATCATCCAAATCATACACACATGATGCCAAATTTAATTACTCGTTTATCCTTTGATTCATTCTGTCTTTTAATCGTATTAATACAGAAAATATAGAAAATAAAAAGCTACCATATGCATGGTTTCGTAACCAGAATCTGATACCACTGAAGGAGAAGAGCGATCCAAAACGCAGCGGAATTTAAAAATTTCTCCTTTAGTGATCCTTACGAATGGGCATGATCAGTGATAGAATCGTTACCTCTTGTTGCAATTGAAACCTTTGATGCAGATCTACGGAGCGATCACGAACGTTGAATGGTGACAACGCCTTTACTCAGTCCACACAAACGGATTCCTTCAATCTTAGTGATAGCTGCTGCGAATGAAAGCTTTGAGTGAGTGAGAGAGAGAAACGAAATTACAACTGCACAAATGCTTCTGTACAAGGGTTCTATTTATAGAACCACTTGTGTGGGCTGCAAGCTAAAAAGCCCACTTAAGTGTATGTGGCCCATATCTTATGATATGCCAAAATCACTTAAGCGTGTGGTACCTTACCATATTTCATATTCTACTTAAGTACATTGTACCTTACGATGCTCTACAATTCACTTAAGTGCACCGTACCTTACGGTGTTCCTTAGTTACTCTATCTCTCATCAATCCTTCCTTTTGTGTGTGACCCTGTAGGCTTTCGCGACATTAGCAATTATATTAAATCACGTATTTAACATAATAAATAGTGAATGGTATCTAGCAACATAACACTGCTACCCAAGACATGAAAATGTCATGTGATCTGACAAATCCTCTTGTGATAATACTTATATGTACAAATACCCTTTTGCCCCCTATGTCTATATTGAACACAAGGCATACACCGTGTCATCCTAGGTCACTCATGTCCCTCAGCATGCTTCATGGAGTACCCATAAACTGTCTTTATGGTCATCCAATTACGGACAATGTTTGATCAACAATAAAGCACTCGACTCTACATCTAGGGTCCATAGTGGTTTCAGGTCGAAGGGTGGTATACACCACTATCACCATGAGAATAACTTATGACACTTTTCATAACATTCTATATGGTATTCTCATAATGGGTCAATCTAGTATAAATATTACTCCTAATATTCATACATATGTTTAAGACTTGATAACTCCTTATCCATGATCCATGAGATGTGATCATCAGTCTATATACATAACAATCTTAATGCTTTAATGTTATCCCACTTCATAACAAAGCTCGATTGGGGATTTTTTAAGAATAATTTCCTTATGTGTAATAGGATATCATGATTAAGTCACACTTGATACATTAAACAAACTATCTATTCTAGGGACTTTATAAAATTAACATAATAAAGAAAAAGCCTTTTATTGTTAATAAATAAATTGATACAAGTACCCAAAGTATTGTCCTCTAGGGCTTATACCAACAGACTTAATTTTTTTTTTCATTTCATGAGAGCTAGTGGCATACTTATTGAATTATCCAAGTTGGAGCCCTTCTCATGGAAGATGTCCTGGTTTAAGGATTCATACTTGTGAATGAATGGTTGAGTGTTCTCCAAAGAATGACTTAATCAATTAAAAATCATCACTAACTTTTGACTAACATTTAACTAACTTTTGTTAATATTGCTTTACTTTCAAGTCATTTACTATTATGCAATTTGATCTTCAGTCCTTTATCATTCATTGTCATTTACATTGAATATAACTTGTTTATGTTTATGTCCTTTTCACTTTGCTCATTTGAGCCATATCTTGTGATTATATATATTTGTTTGTGTGTTCCGATTTTATTTGTGGTCCTAGGACCTTAAAATACCCAATAACAACAAAAACCCTAAAAAACATCTGGTGGACTGTTGAACTTGATCTGAACTTTTGGACTTAGGTTTAGGCAACATTGTCTGTGCTAAAAGGACTTCGCCAATGCCAACATCTTGAGACTGAGTTACTCTGAATTGTGCCTTCATCTGATACAAGACTTGAGAATTTCTTGGGTTCATCTACTACTCTGTCTCTGTGCTTAATTGTTATTTGATCTTGTGTCTGATGTTTTGTTCTAACTTGATCAAGGAATATTTCATATGATACATAGGAAGACAATGAATATTGTTAGCTATTGAAGTGCTTGCTTGGATGTGGCCATCTTTATTTGATGTCTAGATATTTATTATTTCTTGATTAAAGTCCAAAGGAAAATGGGTTTCTATATGACATTCTCGTCTGATGGATTGCATCCCATTGGTCAGATCTTTTCAACTCTTAACTTTTAAATTTTTGCATAGAATAGACTCTTCATCTCCTCCCACTTCTTTAATTTCAAAATCTCTCCCCCTTTTTTAAAAACTTGTTTGCTTGTGATTTCAAACTTAGATTTTGTTTCAATAATTAGAAACTTTAGCCTTATGCCATTGAATTTTCAAACTCTTTCTTAAATCAAATTTGAAAATAAACTTAATCATATTGACTTAAAATTTTAAAAGACAAAAAGAACTAACAACTCCATTCAAACTTTTGGCCCTTTATTCCTTTTCTTATTAAACTTTTGTTAAAAGCAATTCACTAACTTATTTGAAATTTTTACCACGAACAACGAGGTTTTGATCTCTCATTTTTATGTTGGTATGTAGGCACAAGACCGAAGGTCTTGTCAAACACAAAAATATAATCAATGAATTCTTTTCTCATCCCCACACTCTATTTTTTATAAAACATCATTTATACCAAAAAAACATATGCACACATAAAAAAGGGCTCCCTAGGAGTTCCTAAGACACTTTGGTTGCTAACATCTTCCCTCCAGGTAACCAACCCCTTTACCTGTAATCTCTGGCATTTTATTAGTTTTGATATGAAAACGTCTTATCTTTGGGTTTTATTCGTACTTTTCCCCTTTTCTTTGGAAACAATAAAAGGGCGGTGGCGACTTTGGTTTTATTGATGTTAAGCTTGTCCATAGTTTGATGGTCATGAATTTTTAAGTGGCGACTCTGCGAGGGAGTAGTCCTCAATGGGTTTATCCTACTTTTTTGTGTATATATTTGTATATTTGATGTTTATATATATTGTTTGTGTGATATAATCTGTCTGTTGTGCTTGGTGATCTCTGAGTATTCAGATAAGTTCTAACCCGAGCTTGAGTGAAATTAAGATAGGAGGATGGTATAGTCATGTTCAACTTGTGTGGACTAGTCCTTAACAAGTTGGCTTGAAACCCATCTACTCAGTGGAGACCTCTTTAGAGTTACTAATGTCACACATGTCATTTATGGATAGGCATTGCTTTATCTGATTTGGGGTCTAAGAAGCTGAGGACCGTAGAACATTTAACCCAACTTGGCCTATTTAGGACGTAGTGCGGAGACTATTCAGGTGTAGACTTGATCACAGTTGTTACACAATACTACCCTCATACGAGTGTCTCTTGAGAATGTTATGGGTTAATGAGTCAATCATCCTAACCTATAATATCCGATAGATGGGATTAAGACTCTGGGAACTTTTGTAGAGCATGATCTGCAAGTTTTTATCCTTAGTAAAATCCTATGGGATGGTTCTTAACCTGACTCCATGCTTGTGACTCACAACAAACCCTTTGATTCTAGGTTGTTCCGTTCAAGTCTCATCAATATCAATGGAACTTGGTTGTTGATAAGGTGAAAACCATAATCCACCAAAATGGATGATTAATCTTGGTGATGACTTGATCCATCCCTTGAACTTTGTTTGTGTCTTCCTTCTGTGTGATCCCTTGTGTGTGATTGTTGCGTTCATGCATTCATGCACATCATAACATTCATCACAGAGAAAAAAAATTCAAGGAAAATACGGTCTTGTTTGCAAATATTTTCAGACCATGGATTGTGGGCGAAGGAACACTAAGAAGTACAATTTCAGATGTCCCGAATTGAAAGAGTTAAGGAAGGTATCATCTTTTGTATTAGATCCCTTGGACTTCAAGCAACATCATGGGAAACTCTTATCTGTATTATCTGCTGATGTGGTTGAAAGACTTTTGAGTGTTTTGGTTCAATTCTATGATCCTCTTTACCGGTGCTTCACTTTTCCTAATTATCAGCTTGTGCCTACATTGGAAGAATATGCTCATCTCTTGGGTATGCCCGTATCTGACAAGGTACCTTTTAGTGGATTAGAGGAGATTCCCAGATCTCATGTCATAGCTGAAGCTCTTCATCTGAAGAAATCTGAGATTGATGCTCATTTGGTGAAGAAAGGAGGTATTCTTGGGTTGACTTCTGAGTTCCTCATTGGTAGAGCTACTATTTTTTCTCAAGCCGGTAGCATGGATGATTTTGAAGCCACCTTTGTATTGCTCATCTATGGTTTAGCCTTGTTCCCTAACATTGTCAGTTTTGTTGATGTTAACGCCACTAGAATCTTCTTGATTGGGAATCTTGTTCCTACTCTGTTGGGTGACATGTATTTCTCTTTGCATTTAAGGAATTCTAAAGGTGGTGGAACTATTGTGTGTTGCGTTCCTCTTCTATACAAGTGGTTTATTTTGCACTTGCCTCAGACACCTACTTTTTTGGAGAACAAGCAATGTCTATGGTGGTCTCAGAGACTTATGTCTCTCATTAATGATGATATTGTTGGGTATGATTATGAATTGAGTAGCTTGGATATTATTGATAGTTGTGGTGAATTCTCTAATGTGCCTCTCATTGGTACACAAGGAGGAATCAACTAACCCCCTGCTTTGGCCCATCGTCAACTTGGGTTCTCCTTGAGAGATAACCTAATAACACTCAGTTAGAGGGTTTATTTTATCAATAAGGTAAAGGTCCCCAACTCTTGAAGAAAATGATGATACATGCTTGGAATAATGTGCATAAGAAAGGAAGATCCGAGCTTGGTCCATGCAACTGTGTAGCTTTGGAAGCTTACACTATTTGGGTGAAGAAGAGAGCTTTGGAACTGAAGATGTTGTATGCTTGTGAAAGACCTATGTCTATAGTTATGGCTGAGACATCAACTCTCCTTAACCAAGTGTTAGAGGAGTTGGAAGATGCACTCAGCAAGATGAAGTAAAAAAAATATATGTGGGAGGAGAGGTTCCATGCTTTGAGCCAAAAGCATGAAGAATTGCAGCTTGAGTCGAAAGACAAGGATACGCTTATTGAGATTCTTGAAGACCATGCAGTGAAGAGACAGAGAGAGCCAATAGGTTTACCTTCCTCTAGTATGCCTCAACCTTCTGGTGCTTGGAAGAAGATTGTTGATCAGTTAGTTCTTGAGAAGGCTCAGATGAAGACATCCTTTGAGTCATAGACTCGACACATCCGAAGGAAGTATGCACCCATAGCCAGATTATATTACAGTTGCTAGGGATCCTTAGGATGAAATTTTCCTTTTCTCTTGTATTTATACTTTGGTTTCTGAAATTGTACTCGGTGTAATCCTTCCAAATTTTAGGAATAAAAAGATATTTTATGGCCAATCAAATTTTTATTATTGTTATTAGTTGAATACATATATTTGCAAATAGGACTTCATATGTTCCTTGAAATTAAAAACAAAAAAAAAACGTTGCATTTCATGCATCATTTGCATAACAGGTTTCTTCTGCCATATGTCTTATCAGTTCTTCTTCTGTGCATCAGCCAAGATGACTCACCGCTATAATATTTGCGCTAATCAACTGAAGAGAATGGAGCATCTAGAGCAAGAGAACCGAGAGCTGAAGGACGAGATCACCAGACTTACGGCACCGATGGAGTCTGTCATTGCTGCCCATAATCAGTCATCACCGTCTCCTACAACTCCTCCTCCTCCTCAGAGGACCGTTAGTTTTGAGATTGCTTCTGCAACTACTCCTGTTACTACTACCAGTCAACCCATTCTTGCTATGCCTATTAGGTTCCCTTGGGGAATGCCACCAAATTTTATGCCAGAAGGGTATGCACCCATATTTGTTTCTCTGCCGGCATCTAGCCCGGTCATGTCAGTGCCACCTCCGGTTGTTCACACTCTTCCTCGTGTTGAGGATACTATCTACCATTCTGAGTCGTCTGAAGGTCCATATTGTAGCGGGAAATTCATGATCATCAAGCTATTGACAAGCTAAAGATCAATTAACAAGAGTCGCCATCGCGATTTTATTGTTTCCAAGGGAAAAGGGAAAAATGCGAACAAAACCCAAATAGTAAGAAGTTTTCAAATAAAAACTAATAAAAGTCAGAGATCACAGGTAAGGGGGTTGGTTACACAGAAGGAAGGTGTTAGCACCCAAAGTGTCCTAGGTACTCCTAGGGAGCCCTTTTTGTGTGCATATGTATTTTGTACAAAGTGATGTTTACAAACAAATAGAATGGGTGGATGAGAAAAGAATTGATTAATTATATTTTTGTGTTTGACAAGACCTTCGATCTCGTGCCTACGTACCAACATAAAAATGAGGGATCAAAATGAGTATGTTGGTTTTAACAAAATTAAGTTTGAAAAGGCACAAAGGCCTAAAATGGTTTGAATGAGTTAGTTCTTTTTGGCTTTTTGAAAGTTTAATTCAAGTATAGTTAAGTTCATTTACAATTTTGATTTAAGAAAATAAGTTTGAAAATGCAATGGCATAAGGCCAAAGTTTCTACCTTTTGCAAAAGTGGTCAAAGTTTGGAACAAAAGGGTTCATACAAAGAAGGTTTTAAAAAGGGAGGGAGAGATTTTGAAATTAAAGAAATAGGGAGAATATGAAGAGACTATCCTATGCACAAAAATTTAAAAGTTTAAAGTTGAAAAGATCTGACCAAATGGGAGCAATCCAATAGACAAGTATGTCAATAGAAACCCAGAATTCCCTTGGACTTTTAGATTCAGGCAACACACAAATGCACAATTATATCAATCTTGAAGAGTAAAGGCATCAAATAAAGATGGCCTCATCCAAGCTTATCCACTTCATGATCTTCTTCAAAATGGCCTATGTAGCAGATGAATTCCACAAGTCACATATTCAACATAACAGCTTAACAAGGATTAATGTTGCAGATGAATCTGGAGAGGTCTAGAATGATGTATCAGATGAATCCAAACTTGCAAGTTCTTGGTTCTTCAACAAATTGGCATTGGCCAAGTCCATTAGCAAAGGAATGTTGCCTAAATTCTAAATCCAATTGGGGAGATCAATACAACAGTCCACTCAAAAGTCTTTTAGGGTTTTTGTTATTATTATGTTCATTAATGGTCAAAGACCAATCAAACAAACAAGACAACAAAGTATATCACACAATATGGTCCAAGTGGACAAAGTGAAAATTTCATAAACATAAACAAATAGAATGATATGTACCATGACAAATGATAATAGAACAATAAAAGTAAATTGCATTAAAAGTAAAAGCTTGAAAGTAAAAGTTAATGGTTAGTAAGTCAATGGTTAGTTTTGTTTCCTTTTTTTGATTTCAAGACATTCTTTGGAGAACACTCAACCCACTTGCCACAAGAATGGATCCTTGAACCAAAACATCTTCCAAAGGAAGGAAAGAAGGTCAAGTTTCCACACAATACCATAGAAGAGGGGAGACTTACAATCTCACTAACTAGAATGCTTATGCCTTTTGTGTCACAAATTTAGAGCTATGTTAAGCAATCTTAATTGGACTAATGTAGAAGTCACAACTATCTGAGGCCGGGCAATAAACTTTTGGTTTGCAAAAATGGGTTTGAAAATGCAATGGCATAAGGCCAAAGTTTCTAGTTTGCAAAAATGGTCAAAGTTTAGAAATCAACAAACACAAGCAAAGAAGACTTTAAAAAAAAGAGGGAGAGATTTTGAAATTAAGGAAGTGGGGAGGAGATGAAGAGACTAATCCTAAGCATAAAATTTAAAAGTTGAGAGTTGAAAAGATCTGACCAATGGGTTGCAATCCAATAGACAAGAATGTTATATAGAAACCCAACAGCAAGTTGAAGCACAATGCATCAAATAAAGATAGCCACATCCAAGCTTAGCAACTCCATGATCTTCTTCAAAATTTACCCATGTATCAGATGACTTCAAAGATGACACAAATCACAGGTTCAATATAACAGCTTCATAATGATCATGTTGCAGATGAACTCAGATGAATCTTCAATGATGTATCTGATGGAGTTTCAAATTTCAAGCACTTGGTTACATGAAATTTGGCATTGGCCAAGTCCTTTGCATAGGGAGTGTTGCTTAAATTCTAAGTCCAATTGTCTCAGATCAAACCAACAGTCCACACAAGATATCTTTTAGGGTTTTCGTTCTTATTATGTACATTAATGGTCAAAGACCACACAAACAAGCACAATATACACAAACAAAATATATAACAAAATATAGTCGAAATGGACAAAGTGAAAATGACATTAACATAAACAATTTGAATGATATGAATAATGGAAAATGAGTAAAGCTTTAAAAATTAAAGTGCATTAAAAGTAAATGACTTGAAATTAAATGTTAGTTATTAATGAGTTAAAAGTTAGTATTGCTTTTGCTTTTCTTTCGTTTAAGTCATTCTTTGGAGAATACTTAACCCACTTATCACAAGCATGGATCCTTGAACCAAGAAATCTTCCAAAGGAAGGAAAAAAGGCCAAGTTTCCACACAATACCATGAAAGAGGGGAGATTTACAATCTCACTAACTAGAATGATATGCCTTTTGTGTCAAAATTTAGCGCTATGTTAAGCAATCGTAATTGGACTTATGTAGAAGTCACAACTATTTGAGGCGGGGCAATAAATTTTTGGTGTTATTGCATGTTAGAGACATAGTATTATGAACTATGCTCATGACACATACCACGCACAAAAAGAATATGCAAAGTGGGGGGCCTAATCTTATCCATACTTATGTTGATTTTGCAATCAACTAGCCTTAGGATATTAAGATATCATAGGTCCATGACATGAATGCATAAAGAATGGGAATGAGATAAAGAGGGAGGGGGGATGAATCAAACATAAATTGGACAAAGGAGGACTTTTACCAAATTAAGATCATTCATTCGTTTTGTGAGATAGAATCTATATTCCATCCATCCCCTAAACCCAATGATCTTAACCTAGCAAAGTCAAATCAACCTTAACCAAGGCCCAGTAACACAAGTCAAACTCACAAAGTCAATTAAAATGACTCTACACAATTAATTTGGCAATTAATCAATTAAAAGTAATAAAAATAATGCATTAAATTAAATATGGTTGGTCAATTTCCTAAAACCTCATCAAAACACCAAAGAAATGGCCATGCGATTTATCATAGGTCAAAGGACCTTGGAGAAAAATTTTCAGAATTTTTGGAAACTTAAAGTATTTTTAAACAATTAAAAATATTCACAAAATCAATTAAATCATAAAAAACATTAATAATGATCCAAAAAATAATTTTAATTCAGAAATTAAAAGAGGATTTTATTTAAATTTTTTTGGTGAAACTCTCATATTTTTTGGATCAATATTAAAATTAATATGAATTAATGAAAAACAAAGAAATAAAAATAAAAGTCAGATAATCAAAAAAACGTGGACCACTTGATCTCCCTCGTTAATTGAGGTGACAGATCAAGTGGTGGAGAGGGCGCATTCCATGGTGCGCGCTAGTCAACATTCCACAGGCTTGGTAATCACAGTGAGTGCTTCAGATTAAAACGTTTTAAATCAAACCAATGGCTCTGAACACTTCCAGCTCATCGCCGGAGCCAAAGGCCGGTCATCTTCTCCGATGACCCTGGCCAGACTGGTTCGTTCATCACCAAATCATAAATGAAAAAGGAGGACATGATCTTAAAGAAAAAATGGCGTAGATCACGAATATCACCTCAATTTAACCTAGCTCCAAATATATATAGAGATATGTGGAGTTGAATTTTGAGGTGTGTCAACTGAGTTGCTTTAGTTTGACCTTAAAGCAACTCAATCCTCTTGCTTACATTGGTAGGACTTCAGACAACCAAGGATCCAAGAGAATTGATGAGAATTTAGAGAGAATCGAAGAGAAGAAAAATCTGGAAAAATACCTTCAATGATGTGCAGAAATGAATCTCTCTTGCTTCAATTCTTGCTTGATCTTGCTTATGAAGCTCATGGAAGTGAATTAAGAAGGATGCAAAGCTTTGGATCCGGGAGTTTTTGAATCTCCAAACAGTGAGATTCAAACTCAAATTTCAATTGAAATTTATCAGGTTTTCCTTTGAATTGAGAGGGTTTGGAGCTAGGGATTCAAAGTTGGCGCGCAAGGTCCTTGAAACTGAAGCATTAGACCTCTATTTATAGAAAAAGCTGAGTGTTATTTGCACACTTGAAAATACTTCCAAAATTGACAATGCAACTTACATGCTTGCATGGGCGTGTGCAGGCCCATGAAGCAAATCTACTAGGTTCACAATCAACTGAAATGAGGTCTGAATGAAGCTTGGATTGCAAGGAAAATACATTTTAATGTTTGAAGCATGATTCTTGCCAACTGATATAACCCTGTTTGAACACTTCTCCATTTGGAACTTGTATCATGGTGAATTTTGAGGTGGAAATTTGGAAATTTCAACATGTCAAAATATTTTCTAAGTGTCAAGCCATATGTTCAATTATTCCACCTTGCCTAACTTTATATGTGAGCTCCAAATGAGAAAAGTGTCTTCACCAAAGTTATAGCTCTTTCAAAAGCCTTCAAAATTGTAACACATTTGACATCATTTGGATTTGGTATGCGTGAGTTATGCATTTTTTAAGTTGAGGAAAATCACTTGTTCAATGGTATTGGTCCAAAATGACCTATAATATATCCTCATATCACATGCTCATAAAAGTTGAATTAGTTCTTACTCCAAACATAAAAGTTGTAGTAGACACATTGAATTTGATTGTGCAACTTGTAAATACTTCATCTCATAAAACTTGAGCAAGTTATGGCCTTGGGAAGTTGCCTTTCAAATTAGGGTTTAAACAAAATGACCTATAATGTTTTAAAATAGAAAATGACTTTCCAAGAAAAATCAGCTCTAGACTTCAACGTGAAAGTTGTTTGGAATGTCATTTAGAGTAACTTTTATCTTGTAATCATTTTCATATGACAAAAATTGTAGGAGATAGGGTCTAGGGGGACCCAGTTTTGATCAGATGAATTTATCTGGCCAACCACCATCAACCAACTTGCTAACTTGCAATTCTATTAACTTTTTAGACTCATGGTAGATCATATATTCATAATGTAAGACCATAATTTTGGCCCCAAGATCCCTCATGGCACCATAACATGGCATTTGCATAGCCTCAAGGATCATAAGCATCTTGGTTCCCTTTGCCTTTGGGTGGGATCTCTTGTGAGTGGTTTGAGATCACCAAGCATGCTTGAATTAAATATTATTGCTTTTCTCATTTTTTTATTTATTAACTCAAAAGCATAAAAATATGTCACTAACATCTTGTTTGTAGCTTGAGCAGTCAGAATGTCTAAAGGCTTCTAGGAGATCCTATGTGCAATGATGTGGTCAAGAGGAGATGGAAGCAAGCATGGCAATGGTTCCCCAAATCTCTCATCCATATTCCTCCCAAGTATCTCAATTCATCATTTTGGTCAAAGCAAAGCAAAAGGTTTGAGGTTTGTTTCCCAAGGAAACCCTAATTCATTTGTTCATCAACTGTGCCATGCTCATGAAGCAACCTCAACCCATGGTCAAATACATTCAAGGGAAGTTATTTAATTCATCATTTCATGCATATTTGAACTCATTTGAGTGACCTCAATCATCCATTCATCAAGATATGAGGTGTGGACTTGAGAAGTTGATCAGTCAATTCATCTGACTATTTTGTAATACACTGAGACCTAACTATTTATGTGTTGGTCAAATAGAGATGACCCCAAGAGAAAAAATGTTCTTAAGGACAACATGAATGACTTTAATGTTCATCAAAAATTGATTTGAAGCTTAGAAGGTCATCATCCATTCCAATACATTATAGGTCATTTTGACTGAAACCCTAATTTTGGGTCAACTTCCCAAGAACATAACTCATTCATTTTGCATGATTTTGAGGTGATACTTAATGAATTGGAAAGCTTAACGTGTCTATGTCAAATGTTATGTTGAGCAAAATTGCAAAATCTCAAAATAAATACATGTGATAATGCAAAACATTATAGGTGACTTTGAGCCAAATGCATTGAAATGTGAAAAAGTCCAACTTCAAGTGCCCATACCTTCTTCATAAAAAATCCAAATAATGCAAAATTTAGACCCAAATTTATTGTCTTTAAAAGATATACAACGTTCATGTAGAAGATTTTATCATTTGGAGCTTGCATAATTGAGACAGAGGGGCTTGAACATTGGCCAAATTTGGAAATTTCACATATGCATGTTTTGCACCCTACACTTCAAGCTCAAATTTCATTAATTTCCAAGGTCCAAATGAAGTTTTGATCAACATGACATTTGTTCCTTATGCAATAAGCTTTCCAACCATTACTCATAAGGTTGCATTTAGATTTTGGACATGGCATTTTCGAAAGCTTCAATGAAATAGTGCATTTTATGAAAATCATTCCAATTGCCATGCATGATCCATTAACATCCAATATGCACGTCCAATTCTTATTTGGTGATGTATATCTTGCAATTCCATTCAGAATTGGGCCCTCCATGCGCCTGTACAGGCCCATGCGTGGAGGCCCTCTTCTCCCATGCACACGAGTTAGCTCATGCATTCAGCCATCTCCATCTATAAATACCATGCCATAGTTTCACAATTCTTCAACCTAATGGTGCCTAAACCTCTGCTGAATTGAATCCACACCCATACCAAAGGAACAAATCTCATTTTTCTCTAAAAATTTCAGATCTGAATTTTGATTTCCTCGATTGAAATTTCAGATTTAATGTTCCTAGACCTCTTCACTCTGATCCATAGAAGCTTCTGTTTGCAAAAGGAATCAAAGATCGTGACTCAATTCATCTCAATTCCAAGGTTTTGCTCAACTGCATTTTGCTTCGAAACAGCTTATATATTGTTCCATTTTCCTTGATTTTGTGTTGTCTGAAGTCCTCTGCATAGAGGCATCATTATTGTGTTCTTAATTTTTGAAATCAAGCAAGTTCAGTTGAACACCACCAAAGTTCCATCTCTGATTTCTCTCTCAATAGGGATCTAGAGTGGAATTGAGTGGCATAGGAGTGATGTACATCACTCCACCTTTCGAATGGTACCTGGATCGTGGCTTTTCATGCACATTTTTTCTTCTGCAATTTTGAGCTCTCACCGGAGTTAGCCGGAGAAGACGGTGGCGCTGGCCACCGTCCGTTTTCCAGATTATGTTGTGGCCGTTGGATCGTACTTCCAGATCTAATCAGATCCATTGGATGTTATGACTTATTTTAATTCATTATGTGATTCAGTTGACTTTGGACCATGGTCGATGCGCGCCTGAGAGCCATGTGATATGCTAGTTAATTAATGAGCCATCATCCAATGCCTCTCCTTTTTTCTAATTTTTAATTTCTGATTTCTATTTTATTTTATTTCTTTTAATTCCATTTTATTTCTAAAAATCATATCTCTCTTAATATTGGTCCAAAAATTATGGGACCAATTGCATTATTTCTCTTTTATTTTCTACTTTCTAAAAATAATTTTTAATATTTTTTATTTCATAATTTGCTATTTTTTTAATATTTTTCTCTTTTCTGGTTATTTTTTAATTCATTTTAAATAGTTTTTGATATTCAAAAAATACAAAAATATTTTCTCAATCTCTTTGAATGATGATAGATCTATGAAAAATATTCTCATCAATTTATTAATTTATTTGAGATTTATTTGAGATTTTAGTTCAATTAGGTTATTTTTATGCATTTTTAATTGATAAAAATTAGTTTCTGACTTTTAAAAATGATGAAATATTTTATCAAACTTTGGTTGACCTTGTTGAACTTGGGATAATTCACTTGGACTTTTCAAAGTTGATTTGAAGTGAGTTTGAAGTTTGACCTTTCTTTAATATTTTTATTCAAGTTTTATTTTAAATATTAAAAATGCCAAAAATATTTTGTTTATTTCTTGACCTCTAATCTTCACTTTGCTTCTGTTTTCTATTGTTTGACCTTGATTTTCTCTATCTTTGGTCAACATTTGTTGATTAATACATTCCATTTCATTTAATGCACTTTAATATTCTTTCTCCTTCTTTTTTTTTTAATTTTTTGATCAATGAGTTAAGTATTGGTGGTTAGTATTGATTAGGGAAGTTTAATCTTCCTTGATTCAAATCTAATTCATCTTGATCATGAATCAAGTGAATGGCTTTGCATTAAGGATAGATTTCTTTCTAAATCATGCAAAGAACCTAAATCAATACAAGATCATTTATCATCTTCTTTTTGGCATGGCAAGTTGTTGGAGTTTGATTCACTAATCAAGACCTCTAACTTGTGTTTTTGCCTACATTATTATTGACCGGCCTCATATAGTTGTGACTTCTACATAAGTCCAATTATGATTGCTTAATATAGCGCTAAATTTGCCTTATAGCTTGTTTGATTATGTTGATTGCTTGAGCTTACTATTATTTTGCTTGCATATTCCAAAGGATGGGAGCTACTTGGATCATCAATATGATCTCAAGAGAGGAACTCCATTTGTGGTCTTGTTTCTTATCCCTTATCTCTTGTATGATTAGGACTTTAGCCATTCTTCTTCTTCCCTCCACTCTAACCCAAGCCAAAACTTTTGTGCAAACATTAACACTTGTTTTCAAACATTAGAAACCTAAGCCTTATGCTTTTGATTTTCAAAACTTCCTTTCATAACACTTATTTTGAATTGAACTTTTAAATCAACTTTGACCATATTTTGTAAATATTTTTCATTGGTAAATACCACTCATTCAAATGCCTTTTGTAGTTTCAATGGCCACTCTCTTAATCAAAAAATTTCATAACCTTTAGCGATTAGGTTTGAGTTATCCTTGAGGTAGATGTAATACTCACCTATATCCTTAGTGATGGACAATGAGTCTTCCATGCTTATTATAGGGTTAACCCCTCACTAGCATGTTGAAGATATCCTCACATGGTGGATTTGTGGTTTTAGGTTGAGTCTTCTCCCTTGGATAACAAAAGACCTTAAGTCTTTTGGACCAATTAATTCACCAACTCATTTTGAGATTTTTACCCCGAACTACGAAGTTTTGATCCTAATCTTTTTTAAGATGGCACGTAGGCAATGGGTTTATCCATCCAAACACAAAATTGTAATAACTTGTATATTCTCTTCTCACCTCTTCAATCGTGTTTGCACAAATAAATTTTTCACAAAATACCAACCTTACAACAAGTGTGAAAAGGGCTCCCTAGGAGTACCTAGGATGTTTTGGGTGCTTAAAACCTTCTCATTGCATAACCAACCCCCTTACCCAGATCTCTGACATTTTTACTAGTTTTTTATTTGATAAAACTCTTAGGTTTATGTTCGCTTTCTAACCATTCCTTTGGATAAATAGAAGTGCGGTGGCGACTCGACTTGTATGGTTTACCTTGGATTTAGTCAATATCTCTAATGGTAACGAATACCCCGCTACACATAAGATGATGAAATTTGAAGTTCCCCCTAATAAATTTGATCAATTGGTGAAAAAGCTTGTTGAAGAAGTTACTCAAGATACCCAGATGAACTAGGGTTTCCAAGGTAAACCAACTCCAAACTCTTGAAGAAGTCTTGATCAAAATAACATTAGAGATCATTGGGACTCATATATGATGCCTAGAACCATTATGGATCATTCCTTGGTTGTGCTCTTAGCAATGAGGGTCTTAAACCCTAGATGTGAACTTGATAGATCAATAGTGATCATGCCCTACCTACAAAAGAGTTAGGCAAATACAAAGACATATTTTTGGTATTTTGGTTAGTGAAATGATAAAATACAAGTATGATACAATCACATGGTGCTTGATGATCTCTCCCAAAACAAACCCAATGAAAGAGGGGTAAGGAGGATACCAAGGTATGATCCCAATGTTAATGCATATGATGAGATTGCATGAGGGATCTTAGGGTCAAAATTGGGGTCTTACAGCTTCCCATATTTAAGGACATTCTAACTGAGGAGGTGAAGGTTAAAATCTTCGTATCGACTCAGTAGAATGGGCTTAAATAAAAACATATAGAAACAAATTCGGTTCCCGAAGAGACCTCATGATGCATATGATATGGATGTAAAAGCAAATCTTTGTGGGGAAATATTGCCACAGAGGAAAAGAAGTCAGAGAGACCGAAGGTCCGCAGGAGCATGATGCATTCCATAAGGAAAAACTCACTGGGGAGACAGAGACTCTGAAGGGGATAAAAGAGGTCGTGCATAGGCCAGGATACGACTTAAAAACTGTTGGGGGACTAGAGGGATTCCATGAAAATGGAGAGACTCAGCCGGAGAAACAAAAGACTTCGGCAGGGGAAACAGGTAGATCAGAATAAAACTGAAATACTTGAATCATGCAGGAAAAGCGACTTCACCAAGGAAATACGCACTCAACTCATCTGGGGAAGAAATAAACTTCAACACAGGAGAAGCAGAAATCTATTATCCACTACCTATTATTGGGTAAGGAGATAATAAAATCTGATCAGAGAGGACACCCGTTACCGGTTAGGGTAAACATATCAAGGATGAATCACTGAGGGCCGCCCGAAATTGTATTCGTTACTAGTTACTGGGTAAGAATAGACTTGCTGGGTAAAAACTGCAGAAATAGGATTTACAACTATCAGTTACTTGGCAGAAGACCAAAGATGAGAACATCCGTCACTAGTTAAAGTGATCATATCAAGGATAGACTCAAAGGAAAGAGAATCCTTCATTGGTTAAGATGAACATATCAAGGATAATCTTGCCTAAGAATTGTTAAGGAGGATATCCGTCATCAGTTAGGATGAACATATCAAGGATAAACCACCTGAACAAAAAGTAGGAATTACATCTATCGAATGTTGGATAGAATACCACAGAGAGGATATCTGTCACCGGTTAAAATGAACATATCAAGGATAAACTCTGCAAAGGGAGAAAAGCAGGATTTACAACTACCGGTTACTGGGAAGAAGACCGCAAAGAGAAGGAAACTCGTCATCGGTTAGGATGAACATATCAAGGATTAACTCTTTAGGGAACAAGTAGGGATTTTAACTACCTTTTTACTGGGTAGAATACCAAAGATGAGAATATTCGTCATCGGTTAGGATGAACATATCAAGGATAGACTCAAAACAGGGGAAGAAAATATCAGTCACCGGTTAGGATGAACATATTAAGGATAGAATTCCTGGGGAAACATGAAAATGAATTCGCTGGGGAGAAAAAGGTTACTTTTGCTGGGTATTGGGAAAGAAGTAGCAAACTGCAACCTAAGAAGGCCATTACCAGTTACTGGGTAATAAACTCTTAGGGGACCTAAAGCATCGATCTAGGTAAGATCTAGAAAGATAACAGTCAATCAAGACTCAACCCAATGAGGATATAACTCAAGGGGAGTAGTTCCATCCAGATAATCAACTGGGGAGGAATTTGAAACAAATCATCATCCACGAGGAAATAACTCAATGGGGAAAGGAGAAAGTTTAAAGTCTTTCTGCTTAAGGGGATGACACTCTACAATTAAAGGAGGACAGACACCAAACTTGTATGGGGATAAAGTACCACCATAACAGAGAATTAAAATCACAAGAATGAATCAACAAGTGTGATGATACAATAATGAAATTATATGAGTATATATGTATATGTGTATGTATATATGATGATCATGCTAACAACACGATCACGAAGGATACAAAGATGTTGCAGATTTGAATCATCGATACAATTCTCGGCCAATCCACAAAAGAGGGAAACAACCGCTGGAGAAAAGTGAAATCAATATCCCGAAGGCTCAACTCTAGTTGGGGAAACAAAGGAGATCTATTGAGGAAAACCATTATCAAGTCTGCGGGGAATTTTAGGTCAACACCATATCAAATGGGAGACAACCAAGCAGGGGATAAACACAAATAACTGCTCAGAAACCAAGAGGAAACTCGGACTGGGAGTGAATCTGATGGCGACTGGTGGGGAAACCAAAGTCCTATCAGAACCATGCAAACTGCGGCAAAGAACCATTCTTACTCTGCTGGATACCAAATATAAACTCGGTTTGGGAATACATATTAAACTTTGCAGGGAATTAATCAACCATCTCAGTTGGGGCGACGGAGAAAAATAATCGTCTGGAGAAAACAACAAACACCGAGTGCTGAACAATGTTGTCGGGGATGAAAGAGAAATTGCGCCTACTGCTTGGGGAGGACCAATAATGCTCCACACTTAGGGCTTACTGCTTTCGAACCTTTGTTGATATTCCTCTTAAATGAAATCGATTGCTTAAAATTCATGCGTTTATATGTTTAAGAAAAATGGTTTTGATTTAAAAAAATTAATTTCAAAAGTGATCATAATAAAATTTAAATCTATTTGGCTGAATTAAACAAGAATAGAAACAATTGGATAAAAGTTCAACTTTATTTAATAGAATGGTAGTCTGTAAATGACAAGAGTCCATAGATCTTTACAAAGTTGAAAATGGTAATTTACATGGAAAAGGGTTACATTGAATACAATGATCACTAATCCTTCTACCAACTCTTGATATCCATTGTGCTCTTGGTTGCTACTGGGGATCAGAGTCCAAGTGTTGTGCTCAAGAACGTCTTCAAAACTGAAGATCAACATGATGCAGTTACTTTCCATAATCCCTAATTTTTGCATAAATTACCCCAAAGCGGACTCAATTTATCGGGATAATTCTTTCTGTTTTATGTCTCTAATTTTTGCCTGGATCTCCCTTTGAGGTTTTCAATCCATCGAGACGCTCATTTTTTCCTAAGTCACCCTTTCGGGTTTTCAACTTAGCGAGTTGTTCTTTTCTTTTTAGGTGAAGTATTTATTGATTGCATCTGCGTTCACAGGACGAGTGAAGCCTTCACCATCCATAGTTGTAAGAATCAAAGCGCCGCCTGAAAAGGCTTTCTTAACAACATATAAGCCTTCATAATTAGGATTCCATTTGCCCCTAGAATCTGGTTTGAAAGATAAGATCTTCTTGAGTACAAGGTCACCTTCTCTGAACACATGAGGTCTGACCTTCTTGTCAAAAGCTTTCATCATCCTCTGCTGATATAACTGACCATGACACATGCATCCAATCTCTTCTCTTCAATCAAATTCAGCTGGTCATATCTGGTCTGACACCATTCAACCTCAGTCAACTTAGCTTCCATTAAGACACACAGTGATGGGATCTCAACCTCTACTGGGAGCACAACTTCCATACAATATACAAGAGAGAAAGGGGTTGCCCCTGTTGAAGTTTGGATGGATGTATGATACCTGTGCAAAGCAAATGGAAGCATCTCATGCCAATCCTTGTACGTTACAACCATCTTCTGAATAATCTTCTTAATGTTCTTATTTGCAGCTTCAACAACCCCATTCTTCTTGGGTCTGTAGGGAGAAGAATTATGATGTGCAATCTTGAAGTCTTTGCAAAAAGCTTCCACCATATTATTATTCAAGTTTGATCCATTATCAGTAATGATCTTACTTGGCTCACCATAACGTCATATGATTTGATTCTTGATAAACCTTACAACAACTTGCTTGGTTACATTCGTGTACGATGTCGCTTCAACCTATTTTGTGAAGTAGTCAATAGCCACCAAAATGAAACATTGTCCATTCGATGCTTTGGGCTCAATCATGCCAATCATGTCAATTCCCTGCATGGAGAAGGGTCATGGGGAGGAAATGACGTTCAACAGTGTCGGAGGAACATGAATCTTATCTGCATAGATTTGACACTTGTGGCATTTCTTCACAAACTTGTAACAGTCAGATTCCATTATCAGTCAATAGTAACTTGCTCGCAACATCTTCTTTGCCATTGCATGTCCATTGGAATGAGTACCAAAGGAACCTTCATGGACTTCAGTCATCAATAAGTTTGCTTCGTGTCTATCCACGCATCTAAGCAGAACCACATCGAAATTTCTCTTATATAACACATCACCATTCAGGTAGAAATTGCCGGCTAATCTTCTCAAAGTCTTTTTATCTTTCAACGATGCCCTAGACAGATAAATTTGACTTTGGAGGAAACACTTGATATCATAATACCACGGCTTTTTGTATTTGATCTCTTCAACAGTAAACACATGAGTTGGCCTATCAAGACGCATCACAGTCAAATTGGGAACCTCATTCCAATATTTCACCACAATCATGGAAGCCAACGTTGCAAGAGCATCTGCCATCCAGTTTTCATCTCGAGTGATATGATGAAACTCAACCTTTGTAAAGAATGTTGAAATCCTCCTCGCATAGTCTCTATATGGTATGAAACCGGGTTGATTCATCTCCCATTCACCTTTGATTTGATTTACAACCAAAGCTGAATCTCCATAGAAGTCAAGATACTTGATTCTGAGATCAATGGCCTCTTCAAGCCCCATAATGCAAGCTTCATATTCTGCCATATTGTTTGTCCACTTGAAGGTCAATCTAGCTGTAAATGGAAAATGCATGCCCTGAGGAGTAATAATCACTGCCCCGGTGCCATTACCATATTGATTAACAACTCCATCAAATACCATGCCCCAACAGGAACCAGGTTCTGGCCCTTCTTCAAGCAATGGTTCATCATAATCCTTCATTTTCAAGTACAAGATCTCTTCATCGGGAAAATCATACTGCACTGACTGGTAATCTTCAATCGGTTGGTGAGCCAAATGGTCAGCCAAGACACTACCTTTGATCGTTTTCTGAGATCGGCATTCAATATCATATTCTGATAACAACATCTGCCAATGGGAAATCCTCCCAATTAAAGCAGGCTTCTCAAATATATACTTGATTGGATCCATTTTGGATATCAACCAAGTGGTATGATTCAACATGTATTGACACAGACACTTAGCATCCCAAGCCAATGCGCAACAAGTCTTCTCTAGCATAGAATACCGAGTCTCATAGTCGGTGAACTTCTTACTAAGGTAGTAAATTGCAAATTCTTTCTTTCCAATTCCATCTTGCTGACCAAGAACATAAGCCATACTCTCTTCAAGCACAGTCAAATACATGATCAATGGTCTTCCTTCAACAGGTGGAGACAAAATCGGAGGCTCAATCAGATACTGTTTGATACTATCAAAAGCTTTCTAGAAGTCTTCGGTCCAATCACAAGACTGATCTTTCCGAAGAAGCTTGAATATAGGCGTACATATGGCAGTCGTGTGTGAAATGAATCTTGAGATATAATTCAAGCGGCCGAGAAAACCTCTGACTTGCTTCTCAGTTTTGGGCGTAGACATCTCTTGTATTGCTTTGACCTTGGCAGGATCAACTTCAATACCTTTCTCGCTGATAATAAAGCCCAACAACTTACCAGAACGAACACCAAAAGTACATTTATCGGGATTTAAGCGGAGTTTATACTTCCTCAAACGCTGGAATAGCTTCAACAAATGCTCAACATATTCCTCTTCATTAATGGATTTAGCAATCATATCATCGACATAAACTTCAATCTCCTTGTGCATCATATCATGAAAAAGAGTAGTCATTGCTCTCTGGTACGTTGCACCAGCATTGTTTAAACCGAAAGGCATCACTCTATAACAGAATGTTTCACAAGGTGTAATGAATGTGGTCTTCTCCATATCTTCGGGTGCCATCTTGATCTGATTATATCCGGAAAATCCGTCCATAAACGAAAAGACTTTGAATTTTGTTGTATTGTCTACCAACATATTAATGTGTGGCAGAGGGAAATCATCTTTCGGACTGGCTTTATTCAAACCTCAGTAATCAACACACATACAGACTTTCCCATCCTTCTTCAGAACAGGCACAATATTGGCCACCCATTATGGATACTCAGCGGTCACAAGAAAACCAACATCAATCTGCTTTTGCACTTCCTCTTTGATCTTCACTGTCATATCAGGATGAGTTCTTCTCAACTTCTGCTTGACTGGCGGGCATTCTGGCTTCAACGACAATCTATGCTCCACAATCTCAGAATCCAAACCAGGCATGTCTTGATAGGACCAAGCAAACACATCTGAATACTCTCGGAGAAGATCAATCAACCCCTTCTTCACTTCAGGACACAGTCGAGTCCCAATCTTGACTTCCTTCACATCATCTTCGGAACCCAAGTTGACTAGCTCAATCTGCTCTTCAAATGGTTGAATGGATTTTCCTTCATGCTCAAGAAGAGGAGACAATTTATCACTCACTTCCTCATCACTTTCCTCCTCAGCCTCAAACACAGGGAATTCAAAATTTGGAGAAGGAGAAGGATCATTGTATTCAATGGGGTTAGGGACCAACCTGCAAAATGATTTGATATTTTGATTTTAGAGAAGTGAATTTGTGACCAAATATCATGCAGATGGACAATTATATTATTTATTCATGTTTTTTTTTGCGATTACCATTTTCAGAATAAAGCAAAAAGTAAAAACAAAACATCATAGATGTGGATGAATAGAATTATATTTTATTAATGATCAAATTGAAAAATTCCCAAACAATGCTCGCTTCTCCCTTAGGAATAGGAGAAGGATTTTCAAAAAACAAATAAAAGCAATTACTTAGATCGATGCATAATAACAGGAATATCGATAGCAGTCCAATTGTTGCAAGCATTTCCATGCGTCACAAAATTGGTGCAGTCTTCCTCTTCGTCATCCTCTAGCACATCATTTAAGTGTTGTTCATTGCTATGAATGAACCCTCCACTATGGAAGTTGAGTTGCGTATCTTCAGATCTGACAGCTGACGAACCTTGTTAGAAGCCCAAACCAGTTCTGTTCTTGTTATCGGAGACCTCTACCATCTGCCCCCACTGATTAACATTTCCATCTTCAACAATCTTCCTTGCATCTTTGAATGAGGACATAGGTGCCCCAACTCTCTTTTCAACATCAATAGATAAGGCTTGGAACGGAGTTCCAACCTCATCCTCAGCTTCAACATAAGAGAAAGATGACAGGTGGCTGACTAACAATGCCTTCTCCCTGCCAACAATAACTAGCTTTCCATTCTTAACAAACTTGAGCTTCTAATGCAACATGGAGGTAGCCGGTCCCGCCTCGTGAATCCATGACCTTCCTAACAAACAGCTATAGGCCGGGCGGATATCCATTACTTGAAAAGTAATTTGGAAGTCACTCAAACCTATCTTCACCGGAAGGTCCACTTCACCAATCATAATTTTGTGTGAACTGTCAAAAGCTTTGACGATCACGCCATTATATCTCATAGGCGCTCCTTGATACGACAGTTTGGACAATGTTGACTTTGGAAGCACATTCAACGAAGATCTGGTGTCAACTAACATATTTGACAAAGCGCCATCTTTGTAGTTCATGGAGATATGCAAAGCCAAGTTATGATTCCTACCCTCCTTGGGGAGTTCTTCATCGCAGAAATTGAGATTATTGCAGGAAGTGATGTTAGCCACAATTTGATCAAACTGATCCACTGTAACATCGCGTTCCACATAGGCTTGCTCAAGAACTTTCTACAGTGGTTTTCTGTGCGCTTCGAAATTCATCAACAGAGACAATACTAAGATCTTCAAGGGGGTTTGGAGCAGCTGTTCCACCATATTGAATTCACTTTTCTTAATCAGCCTGAGTACCTCATCGTTGTCATTAGGCTTCAAGCCGCTGGATTCACCAGACTGACACCTTGGAGCACTAACCGATTCTACAACAGGCACATCCACCTGCTTACCGACAGTCAAATCTTCTACATTTTTTGGGAACACCGGCCCAAACACACGACCACTGCGGGTCACCTTAGTAACATCAACAATGCTTATGACAGAACTGGTCGTCGGTAAAGGAACTTCTTGACCATCTTTCACCATAGTTGCGTTATACGGATAAGGAACAACTTTATCGGATGCGTACGGGACTGGACCCGCCAACCGTATAACCAACGACGATACTGATCTCTTGCTGACACTGCTACTGCTGCTACTGTCGTATTGAATAACCACTCTCTCAAGACTCTTGAAAACTGGTACTATAACATTGACATCGTCATCGATGTGACGGGATTGACGATATGGATCAAGCCTTCATCCTTCAACCGCTAGATGTCTCTCTTCATAATCATACAACCTCTAGGTTTGACACTACAGATAGCACAACCATCATGGTCATGCTCACAATCACTAACCAAGCAAATGTCCTTGTGCATCCTCACCAAGGACCTCCTAATGAAGCGTACATCGAATACCTTGAACTCCCCTGGACAACCGTCTACCATATTAACAGATGAATTTCCATGGGCAGGCAGTGGTTCGGGGATTTGCGGAGGATTTCTTGGTTGTAATAGGTTCTTGAGAACCAAAGAGGGATATAGTTCTGCATATGTCATCGGAATTGGGTCGAAAGAGACATTCTTCTTCTCAAAAGTTTGTTGTTGATGATTGTTGGTATTGTTGTTGTTGTAGGTGTTTGTTCTTTGATGTGGTTTTTGTTGTTGACGTTGTTGTTGTTGATTGATTTGCTAAAAATATAGGAATGACTGAAGATACTTGATGATGGTGTTGAAAGGGTGGTTAATTTCTTCTAATCTGAGGCCTCCTCTGCCTCCCAACGGTCTCTGCATTAGCTTCACTGTCCTTCTTCTTACTGAAACTATTGCCATACCTCTTGATGGATGACACCTCCTCTCTAGACAAGCGTCCTTCTTGGACACCTTCTTCTAGCCTCATCCCCATGTTTACCATTTCGGTAAAGTCACTGGGGGCACTGGCAATCATCCGCTCATAATAAAATGAGCTCAGGGTCTTCAGAAAAATCTTAGTCATCTCCTTTTCCTCTAAATGAGGGGTGATCTGAGCAACAAGCTCTCTCCATCTCTGCGCATACTCCTTGAGTGTCTCCTTGTCCTTCTGAGACAATGATCTCAACTGGTCTCTATCTGGAGCCATATTAACATTTTATTTATACTACTTTATAAATGCTTCGCCCAAATCGTTGAATGTGCGGATGGTCGCACTATCCAACCCCATGTACCACCTCAGAGAGGCACCAGTCAGACTGTCTTGAAAATAATGGACCAAGAACTGATCATTATCCGTTTGAGTAGACATTTTTCGGGCATACATCACCAAATGACTGAGTAGACAAGTATTCCCTTTGTTTTTTTTAAAATCAGACACTTTGAATTTCACTAGAATCTTCACATTTGGGACCAAACACAATTCTGCATCACTCTTCCTAAACAAGTCTTTACCCCTTAAAGTTTCCAACTCCTTTCGTAGCTCAAGGAATTGATCCTTCATCTCATCCATCTTCTCATACACATCCGGGCCCTCAGACGGCTCGAAATGATAGATGGTGTCTTCTACACGAGGTAGGGTATGCATAATAGGCGGCGACACAAACATGGTCGGGCTAGATGTCGGCATAGAAGCAAACATAGGTGCAAAACCTTCAGGTACGAAATTTGGCGGCATTCCCCACAGGAATCCGGCAGGCATATTGGGTGCAAAGTGAGCAACAGTTGCAGGAATGGTAGAGGTAGCCACCTCGGAAATGACAGTCCTCTGAGGAGGAGGAGTTACGGATGTTGGAGAAGACTGACTCTGAGCAGCTAACACTGACTCCATCATGGCAGTCAGGCAGGCGATCTCCTCTTTCAAGTCTCTATTCTCTTGTTCAAGATGTTCCATGATTCTGGAGTGATTGGCGTGAGTATTATATCGATGAGTCAACTTGGCTGAAACACAGAAGAAACACCAATGAGACATTTGGCGAAAGAGAAACCTGCTTATGCAAATGATGCATGAAATGCAATGCTTGATTGTTTTTATTTTCAAGTAACTTACTATATTATTTTCAAATATATATATATATATATATATATATATATATATATATATATATATATATATATATATATATATATAACAATAATTGCAACAATTTGATATGACCATAAAACTCTCTTTTATTTATATAATTGGAAGGATTACATTGAGTACAATTTCAGAAACCAAATGAAAAATACAAGAGAAAATGAGACTAGTCATCCTAAGGATCCCTAACAATAATGTCGGAAAATCTGGATGTAGGCGCGTACTTCCTTCGAATGCGTCGGATCTCGGCCTCAAAAGAAGCCTTCATCTGAGTCTTCTTGAGGACAAGTTGATCAACAATCTTCTTCCAAGCGACGGAAGGCTGAGGCATACTAGAGGAAGATGAAACCTCTAATTCTCTTTGTCACTCAGTCTTCAAGTAGCTCAATGAGTACCTCTTTGTCCTTAGACTCAAGCTGCAACTCCTCGTGCTTTCTGCTCAAAGCATGGAAACGTTATTCCCACATATCCTTCTCTTGTTTCTGAAGGTGAGAAAAACAAGAAAGGGGGGTTTGAATTGTTTTTGGAAAATAAGCGCTTTTTCAGACAAAGACCACACAAGGAATTTATACTGGTTCGCTTATAAACACAAAGCTACTCCAGTCCACCCGGCCAAGGTGATTTCACCTTCAATAAGGACTTAATCCACTAATCTTGAAAGATTATTACAACAACGTCTAAGAGAAAGATCTCTTAGTCCTCTCAAGTATACAGACTGCGCAGAGTCACTTGAGGAAATAAAGTAATAGATAAAAAAGACTTTGTAATCTAGAGTGCTTCTAGGATAAAGCAAATATTACAACAGTAAGAACAAAAGAGTGTTTCACTTTCTAAGCAAAAGCTTCGTGAAGGATTGAGAGAGAGAGATGAATGAATTTTTTGCGTGTTGGAGTCTCTCAATGTTGTTTGCTGTCCTTTATATAGAGATGAAAGGACCGTTGAAATTGATGGCAAATTTGATCTTGAATAGGAATTAATGCCATAACTTCTGTTGTTTCTTGCCAAAACAACTTTGTCTCCCTGAATAACTTCTTTCCAATAATAGTTCCTTTCCATTTAAATTCGAAGTTGACGTTACTCTTTCTGATTTAGGAAATCCATAATCAAGGTCTATGTGACTCTGTTAATCTGAGATCTTATTATTTGGAGCTTCTGATGTTTTGATTTCTTAGGGTTCTGATGATGTCTTTGGATGACGCTGAAAGCTTCTGGAATTTAGATATACCTTTGTTCAGAGTCAGAACTTCTAGAGCGAACTCCTTGTTCAGATGCCTCTGATGTTTTTGCTGTTTTGCTCAGAGTTAGAACATCTTGAGCGCGATACTACTTCAGATGTTTCTGATAATTTGTATCTGATATGATTCTGTGTCTGATGACGTAATCAGATTCCTTTCTTTTTGTTTAGATTCCTGCACACTTAGAAACTTTATGTTAGAGTGTCATTTTTGGTTTCGTCTTTTGTTATCATCAAAATCTTGGAATCTGTTGTAGAACAATTTTTGTTCTTACAATCTCCCCCTTTTTGATGATGACAAAACAAACTCAATTAGCAGATGAAACATTAAAAAATATCAGATCAGATAGAAGTGAACTCCCCCTGAGATAGGCTAGGGAGTTCAGAAGTTCTTACCAGATCTTCCAAGCAATGAAGTTTCTTGATACCTTCTGCAATTCTTAAGTTCAGTGTTAGATGATTTTAATTTTAGAGAATAGTATGTTTGCAGAGTGCTTAAGGTATTAGGCAATTTTTCATCAGAGCTATATTTGATTTCTCCCCCTTTTTGTCAGAATCAAAAAGACTTAAACAAAATAATCAACAAAACATTGTATATATTCAGATAACAGACATCAGAGATAAGGGCAAGAAAAACAAACAATAGAAACAAAGATAAGCAAGGCAACAAGCAAAAGATCCTAAGTGCCTAAGGGTTGGGAGGAGGAGGCATTCTCTGAAGCAGTTGAGTCAGCAGGTTCTGGATATTGTCGTTGACGGTGTCCTGTTTGTCCATTATGGCTTTGAGTTCCTTCTGGTCTTTCTGAAGTTCTTCAAGCGTCTTGAGAACCATAGGAATGACAGTAGAGGACTCCCCCTGAGTCAGAGCACTCTGTTCTTCAGCAGCTCTGGCTTCAGCTTCTGCGGCTGCCTTTGCTTCAGCTTCAGCAGCAGCAGCGTCAGCTAGAGCTTTGGCCTCAGCTTCCTTGGCCCTTTGGATTTCTGCTTGTCTGGCTTTTTCTTCTTCTTGCCTTCTGGCTTCTTCTTCAGCTTCTCTAGCCAGACGCTCCTGTAGTCTGGCCTCAGCATCTTTGATGAAGTCGTTTCTGACTTGCTCAGAGATGTGCTTCAACTTGAAGGCCTCAGAAGTCATCCAGCCAATGACTCTGTTCCAGTGTGTCCTTACAGAGTCAGGATCATCGCTGATGCCAGAGTTTATGGTCAGAGACTTGACCTTTTGTACTGAAGCCCCTGCGAACAGCATAATGGCTTCCTCTAGGGTAGGCAAGGAATGTTCAGGTTCAGATGTTTGAGGTGGAGAGGTTGGAGGGCTTAGGTTTAGTGTTTGAGGTTCAGGTTCAGGTTCAGGTTCAGATTCAGGTTTAGGTTCAGCGGAAGGGTTTGGAGGGATAGTGTCCAAGGTATTAAGGTCAGAGGGTTGAACTATAGAAAGAGTGATGGTTGGTTGTGGTGAAGTTACTTCAGGTGGAGGTGGTGTTGGTTGTTGAGAGGCAAGGCTTTGAGCCTGAAGTTGGGCTAGGGTTAGAGAGGTTGGGTCAGAGTGTTCTGTATCTGAGGAAATGGTAAAATAGGGAGGTGATTTTGGGGCTGTGGATAAGGAAGTGGTTTGATTTAATTGTTCGGCTTCGGATAGTGGTAAAGAGGTATTGGCAAGATTGAATTTTGGTAGAGGTTGAGAGGATCTGGTTGTAGAAGGAGGGGTTTCAGATGTGGTGTAGATGGGGGTTGGTAGAGGAGTAGAAGAAGCCAATGGCTGTACAGAGGGAATAGCAGAGGCAGACTTATCAGAAGATTCTTGCAGAGGCGTTGGAGGTCTTGATTCAGAAGTTTCTCCTAGCCTTGCTTTCTTCGCTCTTGAAGACTTCTCAGATGGACCTCTTTTGAACTTAACGAAGTCTGATTCTGAATCTAGCATGTCGTATAGTCTGAAGTCTGAGATGTCCACTCCTTCATCCTTCAGACGTTGGAGATAGTGGAGGATTGCCTCTTTGGGTTCATTCTTGTAGAACCTTGCGAGACCATGTGGCATCTTCCTCTGATCTTTTAAAGCGTCCCAAGAGGTGTCCAGCGTAGGTTTGACTTGAATCTTCTTCAGAATTCCCATGCTCTTCAGATTTCTGGAGTTCAGAGGCCTTCCAGTGTCTATTGCCAAATCTTCCATGAGTTTGTTTTTCTCCAGATGATCTACAAGCCCATTTTCAATCAGAACATCAGAGAGAAGTCTTCCCAGAGGGATGTAGGTTCTGGATTTCATGTTGTTCCTGGTCTCCCGTACGGAGTCTCTGAGATATTTGAAGAGGAGGGCTGGGAGGCAAAGCTTCAGACCCTTATGAATACAGTACAGAATACACTTCTGATCTGTATTGATGTAATCTGATGAGTTGGATGCTGGGCGATGATGAATAGTTCCCAGAATGATCTTGAGCCACACTCGGAGATTCTGATGTAGTTCTTTGTTCTTTGAGGGATTTCCTTCTTTGTTGAGTTTGAAGATGGTGGGATTGATTTCCTGAGCAATGTACCTTGCCCTAGGATTGATGTTGTAAATCCTTCTTCCTCCACCTTTCTCCATGTTCAGCAAAGAGGCAATTGATTTTTCAGTAATCACTATCTTTACCCCCAGAACGTAGGAGACGATGAAATGGTCGTCAGCGTCAGCAAACCTCCAGAATTCCTTGATGAGGTTTGGGTAAACAGGGCCATAGAGCCGTTGAAAGTAGTTTTCCCAACCTTGTTGATGAAGTTCTTCAGTAAGATCTACTCCATTCCTCTTCATGTTGTTGAAATCCACCAGACATTCACACAAAACTTCCAGTTTTTCAAAAGGAGTTGCAAGATTGATGTGAGGCTCACGATCAAGAATATGAGGTTCCTTGTAAACTGGTGTTATGGTTACGCCTGTAACTGTTGGAGTAGGAGTGCTTGTGCTTTGAGTTGCGTTGCTGGAGTCCATTTGTTGAGAGTAGTTGAATACTGATTATTGTTGAGAATCCATTGATGATGAGGAACAAGATGAAGATGAACTGCTTGCAGAAATGCCTGAGAGAACTGGTTTGAGAAAGTGAGTGAAAGTGAAGTGTGTGCACAATGTGAGAGAAGTGTTTATATACTAAAATGAATTGCATGCACAACGACACACCAATCAGAGTTTAGCACAAAAAACAAGTTAGCACGCTTAGAGGGAGAAATGATTAAGGCTCATTAATGAATGTCTAATCCCAACAGTATGCACACTGCTCAAGGAGATCTCAAACGTCTGTCCTTTGAATTTCTTCTGGACAGCTGTCTAGAAGTTCCAAGGTTAGACGCAATTCACTCCACGTGTTGATGTATCTGATCTTTAGGAATACCAAAGGATTGGTTCCTGGAGATTTCTAACTCAGATATCTTCTTAACTTGGTAGAAGTATCAGAGTCAGAGGCAGAAACTCATTTGTTTATGTCAGAGTCTCATTTTACATTTTCAGAGGCACAATTTATTCAGGACAATTTTGAATGTTCAGATTTTCTAGGATAAAAAGAAATCTATCTTCAGCTAAAGGCTTAGTAAAGATATCTGCCCATTGATGATCTGTATCAATGAACTTCAATGTTACTATCCCTTTCTGAACATAGTCTCTGATAAAATGATGTTTTATTTCAATGTGCTTAGCTCTGGAGTGTAAAATAGGATTCTTACTTAAACAAATGGCAGCAGTATTATCACAAAAGATAGGAATGTTACTCTCGAAGATTTGCAGATCTTCTAGCTGATTCTTCATCCAGAGCATCTGAGTTGTGCACAGTGATGCTGAGATATATTTTGCTTCTGCAGTTGATAGAGCGATAGTTGACTGTCTTTTGCTGGCCCAGGATATAAGATTGTTTCCTAGGAGCTGACAATTTCCAGATGTGCTTTTTCGTTCCAATCTATCTCCTGCGTAATCTGTATCACAGTAACCCGAAAGTCTATACTCTGATGTTTTCTCATACATCAGGCCCAGGTTAGGAGTTCCTTTCAGATATTTGAAAATTCTCTTAACTGTTGTTAAGTGAGTTTCTCTAGGATCTGATTGGAATCTGGCACAGAGACAGACACTAAAGAGAATATCAGGTCGGGTAGCAGTCAGATAGAGAAGGGAGCCTATCATACCACGATAGAGCTTCTGACAAACCTTTTTACTGACTTCTTCCTTTTCAAGAATGCATGTTGGATGCATGGGAGTCTTTACAGAGTTGCAGTCAGCCATGTCAAATTTCTTCAGAACATCTTTTATGTATTTGCTTTGATGAACGTACGTGACTTCTGAAGTTTGGTTAATTTGAATTCCTAGAAAGAACTTTAGTTCTTGCATTAAGCTCATTTCAAATTCTGTCTGCATTAACTCAGAGAATTCTTGACAAACAGAGGCGTTAGCAGAACCAAAAATAATATCATCAACATATATCTGACATATCATGAGATCATTGTTAAGGTTTTTACAGAAGAGTGTGGAGTCAACTTTCCCTCTGATAAAATTGTGTTCCAGAAGAAAATTACTTAAACGTTCATACCAAGCTCTGGGAGCTTGTTTAAGTCCATATAAAGATTTTTTCAGTTTAAAGACATGTTCTGGAAAATTTGGATTTTCAAAACCTGGAGGTTGGTTGACATACACTTCTTCTGATATATAACCATTAAGGAATGCGCTCTTGACATCCATTTGATATAATTTAATAGAATGATTAATAGCAAAAGATACAAGAAGACGAATAGATTCTAACCTTGCGACTGGAGCAAAGGTTTCATTGTAGTCAATACCTTCTTGTTGACTGTAACCTTGAGCTACCAGTCGAGCTTTGTTTCTGACGACTTCTCCTTTCTCATTCAGTTTGTTTCTGAAAACCCATCTGGTTCCAATAACGTGAGTGCTTCTGGGCTTGGGAACAAGATCCCAGATATCATTCTTTGTGAATTGATCTAACTCTTCTTGCATGGCTGAAACCCAGTCGTTATCTTGAAGTGCTTCATCACAGGACGTAGGCTCGATCAGAGACACTAGTCCCAGAGGCGTCGCTTCAGAAGTCCTGAAGGTAGATCTGGTTCTGACAGGTTCGTCTTTGTTGCCCAGAATCAAATCTTCAGATACGTTGATGCGACTTATAGCTTTCTTTGGAATTACTGGGGAATGAATTTCCTCAGAGTTCTGAGTGGAAGTTGCTTCTGGAGCTTTATCAGATCCTGCAAGAGTGATTTCTAAATCTGCAAAATTTTCAACTAGCTTTGACTTTTCAGGGTCAAGCTTATCGTCAAATCTGACATGAATTGATTCTTCCACAATTTTGGTTTCTGTATTGTATACTCTGTAGCCTTTAGAGCGTTCTGAGTATCCTAACATAATATCTTTCTGTGCTTTGGAATCAAACTTGTTCAGATGATCTTTAGTGTTTAAAATAAAGCAAGAACATCCAAATGGATGGAAATATGAAATGTTTGGTTTCCTTCCTTTACACAGTTCATAGGGAGTCTTTTCCAGAATAGGTCTTATGGAGATTCTATTCTGAATATAACAAGCTGTATTTACAGCTTCGACCCAAAAGTGCTTAGCCACATTTGTTTCATTGATCATGGTTCTGGCCATCTCTTGGAGTGTCCTATTCTTCCTTTCTACAACTCCATTTTGTTGTGGAGTTCTAGGGCAGGAGAAATCATGGGATATTCCATTAGAGTCAAATAATTCCTCAAAATCTTTGTTTTCAAATTCCCCACCATGATCACTTCTGACTCTAATAATTTTAGAGTCAAATTCTTTTTGCACTTTGGAGCAGAAACTAGTGAATACAGAGTGTGACTCACTCTTGTGCTTTAGGAATTTCACCCATGTCCAGCGACTGAAATCATCAACAATGACTAGTCCATACTTCTTTCAATGTGAAGAAGTTCCAGAGGCTTAGAGGTGGTAACAATAGTTTTCTTTTTGAAGGAGGTTTTTGAAAATTTTCCTTTCTGACATGCTTCACATAGAGCATCTGAAGAAAACTTCAGTTTAGGTAGGCCTCTGACTAACTCGAGTTTATTTAGCTGAGATAGTTTTCTCATGCTAATGTGGCCCAAGCGTCTATGCCATACCCATTGCTCTTCGTGAACAGACATCGGACATTTCACATTTTGTTCTTTTAAATCAGAAAGATTAATTTTATAGATATTGTTTTTCCTCTTGCTTGTGAATAGGACAGAACCATTGTTTTGATTTATGGCTTTACATGTTTTTTGATTAAAGATCACGTCATTACCATTATCACTTAATTAACTTATGGATAACAAATTATGCATTAATCCTTCCACGTAAAGGACATCAGATATAGAGGGAAGAGTACCATTACCAATAGTTCCGGAGCCTCTGATCCTTCCTTTCTGATCTCCTACGAAGCCTACGAATCCAGCGTCTTTAAGTT
The DNA here is from genome assembly GCF_024323335.1 of Lathyrus oleraceus. Taxonomy (NCBI): domain Eukaryota; kingdom Viridiplantae; phylum Streptophyta; class Magnoliopsida; order Fabales; family Fabaceae; genus Lathyrus; species Lathyrus oleraceus. The sequence continues at coordinate 457,537,702 of NC_066584.1, read as the reverse complement.
CCAGGCTTTGGAACATAGACTTTCTTCCCGTCATGTGTCGCGAGCATCCAGAGTCCAGGTACCATGACTAGTGTTTGAACTTTGCTGCATAGGATATCTGCAACATAAACAATCTTATCTTTTGGTACCCAGAGTCTCTTGGGTCCTTTCTGATTAGTTTTCCCAGAGTTTTTTATAACTTTGGGTTTTCTAGAATTTTCAAATTTTTGTTCTTGTGTGTGTGTGTAGTGATATGAAAATGGAGATTTGAGTTGGTCACTAGTAGAAGTTTTATCTTCCTTAGGATCATACCCAATTCCCTTTTTATTGTTTTGACTGACTCCATAAATCATGGATGCCATAACACTCCTTCCTATCCCATTTTTCAGAAATTCTTGAAAGGCTTCTTCGTATTTATAAATTATCGTATTTGAAGTCTGTGGGGCTTGAGATAACGCTTCTTCCAGTTCTAAACGATTTTTATTTGCTGCATCTCCTTGTAATGTTAAAGATCTGATTTCATCTTCTCGTTTTAGAATTGTCATTTCAAGTTTGCCACATTCTTCAAATTTTTCTTCAAGACAGCCTTTTATTACTTTAAACTTTTGTTTTAATTTCTGATATGAGTTAAGAGTTTCTGACAAGCATGATTCTAGATCAGATCGAGAGAGTTCAGAAAATACCTCTTCAGATTCTTCATCTGAACTGTTCCTGGATGTGGTAGCCATGAATGCCACATTGGCCTGTTCATCAGAGTCAGATTTTGATGAGTCAGATTCGCTATCATCCCAGGTAGCCATTAATCCTTTCTTTGTCCTGAAGGTATTTTTCTTGAAACTTTCTTTTATGGAACTATCTTTCTTTAGCTTGGGGCATTCATTCCTGTAGTGACCTGTTTCTTTACATTCATAACAAGTAATATCTTTGTTAGTTTTACCTTTTGAGGTTGATTCTGATCGATCCCCTCTGGGTTTTGGTCTTCTGAAGTTGTTGTTCCTCTTTTTCTAGAGTTGTTTAACTCTTCTGGTCAGGAGAGACAACTCTTCTTCCTCATCAGAATCTTCTTATTCAGAGTCATCTGCATCTTCTGTCTCGGCCTGGAATGCTTTTGTTCAGTCAGATTTGCGTCTTTCAGATCTGGACTTTAATGCTACAGACTTGTTCTTCTTCTGAGGTTCGTCTTCCTCTAGTTCTATCTCATGGCTTCTGAGAGAGCTGACAAGCTCTTCAAGACTGATATTGTTCAGATCCTTAGACAGCTTCAGAGTAGTGACCATGGGTCTCCACTTCTTTGGCCAGCTTCTGACTATCTTTTTGATGTGGTCTGCAGTTGTGTACCCTTTGTCTAGAACTTTGAGACCTGCAATAAGAGTTTGGAATCTGGAGAACATTACCTCTATGGCTTCGTCATCCTCCATTTTGAAGGCTTCATATTTCTGGATAAGCGCCAGAGCCTTTGTCTCTTTGACCTGAGAGTTTCCTTCATGAGTCATCCTCAGAGAGTCAAGTATGTCTTTAGCTGTTTCTCTGTTGGTGATCTTTTCATACTCGTTGTAAGATATAGCATTGAGAAGTATGGTTCTGGCCTTGTGATGATTTTTGAAAACTCGCTTCTGATCATCTGACATCATACTTCTGGGAACTTCAACTCCATCCTCTGTGACAGGAGGTTTGTATCCATCTGTGACAATGTCCCAGAGATCAGCATCATAGCCTAGAAAGAAGCTCTCAATCCTATCTTTCCAGTAGTCGAATTTTTCTCCATCAAAGATAGGAGGCTTAACATTGTAACTGTCTCTTTCATTTGTGTGGGCCATGGTTTTTCTCGTTCTGGATCTCTCTACACTGTTAAGTGTTTAATTAGAAAATCAATAACAGAGCCGAAGCTCTGATACCAATTGAAGGTGAGAAAAACAAGAAAGGGGGGTTTGAATTGTTTTGGAAAATAAGCGCTTTTTCAGACAAAGACCACACAAGGAATTTATACTGGTTCGCTTATAAACACAAAGCTACTCCAGTCCACCCAGCCAAGGTGATTTCGCCTTCAATAAGGACTTAATCCACTAATCTTGAAAGATTATTACAACCAACGTCTAAGAGAAAGATCTCTTAGTCCTCTCAAGTATACAGACTGCGCAGAGTCACTTGAGGAAATAAAGTAATAGATAAAAAGGACTTTGTAATCTAGAGTGCTTCTAGGATAAAGCAAATATTACAACAGTAAGAACAAAAGAGTGTTTCACTTTCTAAGCAAAAGCTTCGTGAAGGATTGAGAGAGAGAGATGAATGAATTTTTTGCGTGTTGGAGTCTCTCAATGTTGTTTGCTGTCCTTTATATAGAGATGAAAGGACCGTTGAAATTGATGGCAGATTTGATCTTGAATAGGAATTAATGCCATAACTTCTGTTGTTTCTTGCCAAAACAACTTTGTCTCCCTGAATAACTTCTTTCCAATAATAGTTCCTTTCCATTTAAATTCGAAGTTGACGTTACTCTTTCTGATTTAGGAAATCCATAATCAAGGTCTATGTGACTCTGTTAATCTGAGATCTTGTTATTTGGAGCTTCTGATGTTTTGATCTCTTAGGGTTCTGATGATGTCTTTGGATGACGCTGAAAGCTTCTGGAATTTAGATATACCTTTGTTCAGAGTCAGAACTTCTAGAGCGAACTCCTTGTTCAGATGCCTCTGATGTTTTTGCTGTTTTGCTCAGAGTTAGAACATCTTGAGCATGTTACTACTTCAGATGCTTCTGATAATTTGTATCTGATATGATTCCGTGTCTGATGACGTAATCAGATTCCTTTCTTTTTGTTTAGATTCCTGCACACTTAGAAACTTTATGTTAGAGTGCCATTTTTGGTTTCGTCTTTTGTTATCATCAAAATCTTGGAATCTGTTGTAGAATAATTTTTGTTCTTACAGTTTCATCTTGGCGAGCGCATCTTCCAACTTCTCTACATCCTGGTTAGGGAGAGTTAAAGGCTCAACCACAACCATAGACATAGGTCTTTCACAAGGATAAGGCATCTTCAACTCCAAAGCTCTTTTCTTCACCCAAAGAGTGTAAGCTTCCAAAGCTACACAATTGCACGGACCAAGCTCAGATCTTCCTTTCCTATGCACATTATACCAAGCATGCATAATCTTCTGCTTCAAATGTTGGGGGTCTTTACCCTCTTGATAGAAAAGACCTTCTAACAAGGTGTTATTAGGTTTGTCTCTCAAGGGGAACCCAAGTTGACGACGAGCCAAAGCAGGGTTGTAGTTAATTCCTCCTTGTGTACCAATGAGAGACACATTATAGAATTCACCACAATAATCAATAATCTCCAAACTTCTCAATGAAGGATCATACCAAACCATATCATCATTAGTGAGAGACATGAGTCTCTGAGACCACCGTAGACATTGTTTGTTCTCCACAAAAGCAGGTGTCTAAGGCAAGTGCGAAATAAACCACTTGTACAGAAGAGGAATACAACAAACAATCGTTCCACCACCTTTAGAATTCCTTAGATGCAAAGATAAGTACATATCACCTAATAGAGTAGGCACAGGATTCCCAATCAAGAAAATTCTAATGGCATCAACATCAACAAAACCGTTGATGTTAGGGAATAAAGTTAGTCCATAGATGAGAAACACAAAGATAGCTTCAAAAGCATCCACACTTCCGACTTGAGCAAAGGAAGTAGCTTCCTTGATGAGGAAATCAGAAGGCAACCCAAACAATCCTCCTTTCTTCACCCAACGAGTCTATATCTCAGACTTCTTCAAGTGAAAAGCTTCAGCTATAAGATGAGATCTAGGAATCTCTTCCAATCCACTAAAGGGAACTTTGTTAGAAACAGGTATCCCTAAGAGATGGGCATACTCCTCCAACGTAGGCACAAGCTGATAATCTGGAAAAGTGAAGCAACATTAGAGAGGGTCATAAAACTGAACCAACACACTCAAGAGTCCTTCAACCACATCAGCAGATAAGATAGAAAGAAGTTTCCCATGGCGTTGCTTGAAGTCCAAGGGATCTAATAGAAAGGATGCTAGCTTCCTTAACTCTTTCAAGTCGGGACGTCTGAAACTGTACTTCTTAGTGTTCCTTCGTCCATAATCCATGGTATGAAAATATTTGCAAATAATACCTCAGTTCCTTGAAATTTTCTCTAGTGTGATGAATGTTATGATGCGCATGAATGCATGAATGCAACAATCACGAATAAGGGATCACACACAAGGCAAACAAACAAAGGTCAAGGGATGAATCGAGTCATTGTCAAGATCAATCATCCATTTTGGTGGATTATGGTTTACACCTTATCGACACCTAAGTTCCATTGATATTGACAAGACTTGATTGGATCAATCAAGAATCAAGGGTTTGTTGTAAGTCACGAGCATGGATTCTGGGTAAGAACCATCCCAAAGGAGAGAGCTAAGGATAAAAACCTGTATATCATGTTCTAAAAAGTTCCCAGAGTCTTAATTCCATCTATGGAATATTACAGGTTAGGATGACTGACTCATCAACCCATGATATTATCAAGAGAAACTCGTCTGAGTGTAATATCGCGTAACAACTGTTATCAAGTCTACACTTGAACACTCTCAGCACTACGTCCTAAATAGGACAAGAGGGGTTAAATGTTCTACGGTCCTCATCTTCTCGGACCCCAAATTAGAGATAGTAATGCCTAACCACAAATACTTGTGTGACATTCCCAAATCCAAAAGGTTCTCCACTAAGTAGGTGGGTCTCAGGCCAACTTGTTAAGGACTACCCCACACAAGTCGAACATGACTATACCATCCTCCTATCTTAATTACACTCAAGTTCGGGTTAGAACTTATCTCACCACTCAGAGATCACCAAGCACAAAAAGTAGATTATATCATACAAACAAATATACATACATCAAATATATAGTTATATACACACAAAAAAGTAGGCTAAACCCACTGGAGACTACTCCCCAGTAGAGTCTCCACTTAATTTATGTAGCGGTAAATTCATGATCATCAAGCTATGGATAAGCTAGACATCAATTAAACAAGAGTCGCCACCGCACTTTTATTGTTTCCAGGGGAAAAGGAAAAGTATGAACAAAACCCAAGAATAATAAGTTTTCAAATCAAAACTAATAAAATTCCAGAGATTACAGGTAAGGGGGTTGGTTACACAGAGGGAAGGTGTTAGCATCCAAAGTATCATAGGTACTCCTAGGGAGCCCTTTTTTGTGTGCATATGTGTTTTTGTACAAATGATGTTTGCAAATAAAAAGAGTATGGGGAAGAGAAAAGAATTCATTAATTATATTTTTGTGTTTGACAAGACCTTCAAACTTATGCCTACATACCAACATAAAAATGAGGGATCAAAACCTCGTAGTTCGTGGTATCAATTTCAAAGTGAGTGTCTTGCTTTTAACAAAAATTTAAGTTTGAAAGGCACAAAGGCCTAAAAATGGTTTGAATGAGTGTTAGTTCTTTTTGGATTTTGAAATTTTAAGTCAAGTATAGTTAAGTTAATTTACAACTTTGATTAAGAAAATGAGTTTGAAAATGAAATGGTATAAGGCCAAAGTTTCTAGTTTGCAAAAATGGCAAAGTTTAGAAATCAACAAACACAAGCAAAGAAGACTTTTTTTTAAAAAAGAGGGAGAGATTTTAAAATTAAAGAAATGGGGAGGAGATGAAGAGACTAATCCTAAGCATAAAATTTAAAAGTTGAGAGTTGAAAAGATCTGACCAATGGGCTGCAATCCAATAGACAAGAATGTCATATAGAAACCCAAATTTCCCTTGGAATTTAGAATCATACAACAATCAATATACAAACAACAAGTTGAAGAGCAAGGCATCAAATAAAGATAGCCACATCCAAGCTTAGCAACTCCATGATCTTCTTCAAAATTTGCCCATGTATCAGATGACTTCAAAGATGACACAAATCACAGGTTTAATATAACAGCTTCATAACGATCATGTTACAGATGAACTTAGATGTGTCTTCAATGATGTATTAGATGGAGTTTCAAATTTCAAGCACTTGGTTACATGAAATTTGGCATTGTCCAAGTCCTTTTCATAGGGAGTGTTGCCTAAATTATAAGTCCAATTGTCTCAGATCAAACCAACAGTCCTGTAAGACCCCAATTTTGACCCTAAGATCCCTCATGCAATTTCATCATATGCATTGGCATTGGGATCATACTTTGGCATCCTCCTTACCCCTCTTTCATTAGGTTTTCTTTGGGAGAGATCACCAAGCACTATGTGATTGTATCATACTTGTATATCATCATTTTACTAACCAAAATACCAAAAATATGTCTTTGCACTTGCCTAACTCTTTTGTAGGTAGGGCATAATCATCATTGATCTATCAAGTTCATATCTAGGTTTAAGACCCTCATAGCTAAGAGCACAACCAAGGATTGATTCACAATGTCTCAAATCATCATATATGAGTCCCAATGATCTCTACATGTTATATTGATAAAGCATTCTTCAAGAATTTGGAGGTGATTTTCCTTGGAAACCCTAGTTTGACTGGGTATCTTAAGTAACTTCTCCAACAAGCTATCTCACCAATTGATCAAATTTCTCAAGGGACATTTCAAAATTCATTATATTATGCATATATGATCTACCATGAGCCTAGAAAGTCAAGAGAATTGGAAGTTAGCAAGTTGGTTGATGGTGGTTGGCCAGATGAATTCATCTGATCAAAACTAGGTCTCCCTAGACCCTATCTCCTACAATTTTCACCATATGAAAATTATTCCAAGAGAAACGTTACTCTAAATGACATTCCAAACAACTTTCATGTTGAAGTATAGAGCTAAGTTTGCTTGGAAAGTAATTTTACATGTTGAAACATTATAGGTCATTTTGTCTAAACCCTAATTTGAAAGTCAACTTCCCAAGACCATAACTTGCTCAATTTTTATGAGATGAAATATTTCCAAGTTGCACAATCAAATTCAAGATGTCTACTTAAACTTTGATGTTTGGAGTGAGAGCTAAATTAACATTTATGAGCATGTGATATGAGGATACATTATAGGTCATTTTTGCCCTATACCATTGAACAAGTGATTTTCCTCAACTTCAAAAATGCATAACTCTATCATTATAAATCCAAATGACATGAAATTGGTGACCATTTTGAAGGTCTTTGAAAGAGATACAACTTTGATGAAGACACGTTTCTCATTTGGAGCTCACCTAAAAAGTTAAGTAATATGGAATATTGAGATATATGACTTAACACTTAGAAAATGTTTCAACATGTTGAAATTTCCAAACTTCCACCTCTAAATTCACCATGATCCAAGTCCCAGATGGAAAAGTGTCCAACATCAAAGTTATTCCCCTTGATCTAAGCTTTTCAAAGAGTCCTGTTTCATGCATTTTGGATGAGGTTTTCTAGGGCTGTGCATGGTCTTAACAGGTCTGCATCAAGTGGAAAAATCAAATGTCCAAAACTCAATTTCACATTGCCTTGCCATTCAAGCATCATTTGAACTTCAGTTCAGTGGAAATTGGATCAAAATGGATTGCTTCATGGGCCAGTGCACGCCCATGCAAGCTTGTTCATCACATTGCCAAATTTAGCAAATTTTTAAGTGTGTAATTATCAATCCCAAATGCTATAAATACAAGGCCTCTGAGCTCATTTCAAACAGACTTTGCACGCCAGCTTTTCCCCCCAATTGAAACCCTCACAATTCATAGGAAAACCTGAGAATTTTCAACTTGAAAATTTATTTTGAATCTCACTATTTGAAGATTCAAAAACTCCAGGATCCAAAGCTTTGTTCCATTGCCAAACCACTTCTGCAAGCTCCTCGAGTGTGACCAAGTCAAGTTTGAAGCAAGCAAGATCCAGTTTTGCACAACATTGAAGGTAATTTTCAGAAAGCTTATTCTCTTTGATTCTCACTCAATTCTCATCAATTCTCTTGGATCTTTGGTTGTCTGAAGTCCTACCAATGTAGGCAAGAAAATTGAGTTGCTTTGAGGTCAAATCGAAGCAACTCAGTTGACACACCTCAAAATTCAACTCCTCATATATTTCTATATATTTGGAGTTAGTTGAAATTGAGGTCAGATTTGTGTTATACGCCATTTTTTTCCAGATCATGTCCTCCTTTTTCATTTTTTTGATGGTGATGACTGAACCAGTCCGGTGAGCCTGCCTGAGAAGGTGACCGGAGTTCAAGCGTCGGTGGTGTGCTGGACAGGTTCTGAGCCAATGATCTCATTTGAAATGTTTTAATCTCACACGTTTGTTCTGATTACCATTGGTGTGGCGCGCTGACTCAAGTGTACCATGGAGCGCGCATTTTCACCCACTTGACCTGTCACCTCAATTAATGAGGGAGATCAAGTGGTCCATATTTTTTCTGATTATTTGAATTTCATTTAATTTGTTTTATTTTCATTAATTCATATTAATTTTAATATTGATCCAAAAAAATGAGAGTTTCACCAAAAAGTTTTAAATAAAATCCTCTTTCATATTTTGAATTAAAATTATTTTTTAGATCATTATTAATATTTTTCATGAATTAATTAATTTTGTGAATATTTTTAATTGTTTAAAAATACTTTTAAGTTTTCAAAAATTCTGAAATTTTTTCTCCAAGGTCCTTTGACCTTGTTTGACCTATGATAAATCTCATGGCCATTTCTTTGGTGTTTTGATGAGATTTTAGGAATTTGACAAACCATATTTAATTTAATGCATTATTTTTAGTATTTTTAAATTGAATAAATGCCAAATAAATGTGTTGAGTCATTTTAATTGTTTGTATAAGTTTGACTTGTGTTGTTGGGTCTTGGTCAAGGTTGATTTGACTTTGCTAGGTTAAGATCATTGGATTTAGGGGACTGATGGAATGTATATTACGTCTCCCAAAATGAATGAATGATCTTAATTTTGTAAAAGTTCTCCTTTGTCCAATTTGAGTTTTGATCTATTCCCCTTCTTTATGCATCCATTTCATTTGGCCTATGATATCTCAAGGTCCTAAGGCTAGTTGATTGAAAAATCAACATAAGTATGGATGAGATTAGGCTACCTCTTTTGCATATTCTTTTTGTGTGTGGTATGTTTCATGAGCATAGTCCATTATACTATGTCTCTAACATGCATTAACACCAAAATTCTATTGCCCGACCTCAAATAGTTGTGACTTCTACATAAGTCCAATTACGATTGCTTAACATAGCGCTAAATTTTTAACACAAAAAGGCATAGCATTCTAGTTAGTGAGATTGTAAGTCTCCCCTCTTTCATGGTATTATGTGGAAACTTGGCCTTTTTTCCTTCCTTTGGAAGATGTCTTGGTTCAAGGATCCATGCTTGTGATAAGTGAGTTGAGTGTTCTCCAAAGAATGACTTAAAAAATAAAAAAGGCAAAAGCAATACTAACTTCTAATTCATTAACAACTAACATTTAATTTCAAGCCATTTACTTTTAATGCCCTTTAATTTTAATCTCTATTCATTTGCCATTTTTCATACCATTCTAATTGTTTATATTGAGACCATTTTCACTTTGTCCACTTGGACCATATTGTGTGATATATCTTGTTTGTGCATATTTTGTTTGCTTGTGTGGTCTTTGACCATTAATGTACATAATAAGAACAAAAACCCTAAAAAACTATCGTGTGGACTGTTGGTTTGATCTTGGACAACTGGACTTAGAATTTAGACAACATCCCTATGCAAAAGGACTTGGCCAATGCCAACTTTCATGTAACCAAGTGCCTGCAATTTGAAACTTCATCTGATACATCATTGAAGATCCATATGAGTTCATCTGCAACATGATCATTGTGATGCTGTTATTTTGAACCTGTGACTTGTGGAATTCATCTGCTACATAGGCCAATTTCAAGAAGATTATGGAGTGGCTAAAGCTTGGATGTGGCTATCTTTATTTGATGCCTTGCTCTTCAAGTTAATATGTTATGCATTGTTTGTTGCTTGATTCTAATGTCCAAGGGAATTTGGGTTTCTATATGGCATTCTTGCCTATTGGATTGCAGCCCATTGGTCAAATCTTTTCAACTCTTAACTTTTAAATTTATGCTTAGGATTAGTCTCTTCATCTCCTCCCCGTCTCTTTAATTTCAAAAATCTCTCCCTCCTTTTAAAATCCTCTTGCTTGTGCTTGTATTTTTTAACTAAGACTCTTTGCAAATTAGAAACTTTGGCCTTATGTCATTGCATTTCAAAACTTCTTTTCTTAAATCAAACTTGTAAATATACTTAACTATAATTGACTTAAAATTTTCAAAATCCAAAAATAATTAACTCATTCAAACCATTTTTAGGCCTTTGTGCCTTTTAAACCTAACTTTTGCTAAAAGCAATGCACCCACTTTGAAATTTATATCATGAACTACGAGGTTTTGATCCCCCATTCTTATGTTGGTACGTAGGCACAAGTCCGAAGGTCTTGTCAAACACAAAAATATAATTAATAAATTCTTTTCTCATCCCCCCATTCTATTTGTTTGTAAACATAACTTTGTACAACATACATATGCACACAAGAAAGGGCTCCCCAGGAGTACCTAGGACACTTTGGGTGCTAACACCTTCCCTCTGTGTAACCAACCCCCTTACCTGTAATCTCTGGCATTTTATTAGTTTTGATTTGAAAACTTCTTATTTTTGGGTTTTGTTCGTACTTTTCCCTTTTCCCTTGGAAATAATAAAAGCGCGGTGGCGACTCTTGTTATTTGATGTCTTGTTTATCCATAGCTTGATGATCATGAATTTACCGCTACAAATCCACACAAGATATCTTTTAGGTTTTTTGTTCTTATTATGTACATTAATGGTCAAAGACCACACAAACAAGCACAATACACACAAACAAAATATATCACAAAATATATCACAAAATATAGTCCAAATGGACAAAGTTAAAATGACATTAACATAAACAATTTGAGTAGTATGAATAATGGAAAATGAATAAAGATTTAAAAATTAAAGTGCATTAAAAGTAAATGACTTGAAATTAAATGTTAGTTGTTAATGAGTTAAAAGTTAGTGTTGGTTTTGCTTTTCTTTTGTTTGAAGTCATTCTTTGGAGAACACTCAACCCGCTTATCATAAGCATGGATCCTTGAACCAAAACATCTTCCAAAGGAAGGAAAAAAGGCCAAGTTTCCATACAATACCATGAAAGAGGGGAGACTTGAAATCTTACTAACTAGAATGTTATGCCTTTTGTGTCAAAATTTAGCGCTATGTTACGCAATCGTAATTGGACTTATGTAGAAGTCATAACTATTTGAGGTCGGGCAATAAAATTTTGATGTTAATGCATGTTAGAGACATAGTATGATGAACTATGCTCATGAAATATACCACACACAAAAATAATATGCAAAGTGGGGGGGGGGGGGGGGGCTAATCTTATCTATACTTATGTTGATTTTGCAATCACCTAGCCTTAGGATATTAAGATATCATAGGTCCATGATATGAATGCATAAAGAAGGGGAATGAGATGAAGAATGAGAGGGAATGAATCAAACACAAATTGGACAAAGGAGAACTTTTACCAAATTAAGATCATTCATTCATTTTGCGAGATGGAATGTACATTCCATCAATCTCCTAAATCTAATGATAACCTAGCAAAGTCAAATCAACCTTGACCAAGGTCTAACAACACAAGTCAAACTCACAAAGTCAATTAAAATGGCTCTACACAATTGATTTTGCAATTAATCAATTAAAAATAATAAAAATAATGCATTAAATTAAATATGGTTGGTCAATTTCCTAAAACCTCATCAAAACACCAAAGAAATGGCCATGAGATCTATCATAGGTCAAACAAGGTCAAAGGACCTTGGAGAAAAAATTTCAGAATTTTTGGAAACTTAAAAGTAATTTTAAACAATTAAAAATATTCACAAAATCAATTAAATCATAAAAAATATTAATAATGATCCAAAAAATAATTTTAATTCAGAAAATGAAAGAGGATTTTATTTAGAATTTTTTGGTCAAACTCTCATTTTTTTGGATCAATATTAAAATTAATATGAATTAATTAAAAACAAAGGAATAAAAATTAAAATCAGATAATCAAAAAAATGTGGACCACTTGATCTCTCTCATTAATTGAGGTGGCAGATCAAGTGGTGAAGAGCGTGCGTTCCATGGTGCGCGCTAGTCAATATTCCACATGCTTGGTAATCACAATGAGCGCTTCAGATTAAAATGTTTTAAATCAAATCAATGGCTATGAACGCTTCCAGCTCATCGCCGGAGCCAAAGGTCGGTCATCTTCTCCGATGACCCTGACCGGACTGGTTCATTCATCACCATATCATAAACGAAAAAGGAAGACATGATTTTAAAGAAAAAATGGCGTAGATCACGAATATCACCTCAATTTAACCTAACTCCAAATATATAGAGAGAGATACATGGAGTTGAATTTTGAGGTGTGTCAACTGAGTTGCTTCGATTTGACCTCAAAGCAACTCAATCTTCTTGCCTACATTGGTAGGACTTCAGACAACCAAGGATCCAAGAGAATTGATGAGAATTTAGAGAGAATTGAAGAGAAGAAAAGTTTGGAAAAATACCTTCAATGTTGTGCAGAAATGGATCTCTCTTGCTTCAATTCTTGCTTGATCTTACTTATGGAGCTCGTGGAAGTGGATTAAGAAGAATGCACAAAGCTTTGGATCCTGGAGTTTTTGCATCTCCAAACAGTGAGATTCAAACTCAAATTTCAATTGAAATTTATCAGGTTTTCCTTTGAATTGAGAGGGTTTGGAGCTAGGGATTCAAAGTTGGCACGCAAGGTCCTTGAAACTGAAGCATTGGACCTCTATTTATAGCAAAAGATGAATGTGATTTGCACACTTGAAAATACTTCCAAAATTGGAAATGCAATGTACATGCTTGCATGGGCGTGTGCAGACCCATGAAGAAACTCTAATAGGTCCACAATCAACTGAAATGAGGTCTGAATGAAGCTTGGATTGCAAGGCAAATACATTTGAATGTTTGAAGCATGATTCTTGCCAACTGATACAACCCTGTTTAAGCCATGCGCAAAACCCTCAAACTTTGTCCAAAATGAATGAATTAGGACTCTTTTGAAAGCTTAGACCAAGAGGAACAACTCTTATGTTGAACACTTTTCCATTTGGAACTTGTATCATGGTGAATTTTGATGTGTAAGTTTGGAAATTTCAACATGTCAAAATAGTTTCTAAGTGTCAAGCCATATGTTCAATTATTCCATCTTGCCTAACTTTTTATGTGAGCTCCAAATGAGACAAGTGTCTTCATGAAAGTTATAGCTCTTTCAAAGACATTCCAAATGTCACCAATCTGACATCATTTGGATTTGGTATGAGTGAGTTATGCATTTTTGAAGTTGAGGAAAATCACTTTTTCAATGGTATTGGTCCAAAATGACCTATAATGTATCCTCATATCACATGCTCATAAAAGTTGAATTATTTCTTACTCCAAATATAAAAGTCGTAGTAGACACCTTGAATTTGATTATGTAACTTATAAATATTTCATCTCATAAAAATCGAGCAAGTTATGGTCGTGGGAAGTTGACTTTCAAATTAGTGTTTAGACAAAATGACATATAATGTTTTAACATAGAAAATAACTTTACAAGCAAACTTAGCTCTATACTTAAACATGAAAGTTATTTGGACTGTCATTTAGAGTAACTTTTCTCTTGGAATAATTTTCATATGACAAAAATTGTAGGAGATAGGGTCTAGGAGGACCCAGTTTTGATCAGATGAATTTATCTGGCTAACCACCATCAACCAACTTGCTAACTTGCAATTCTATTGACTTTTTAGACTCATGGTAGATCATATATGAAAAATATGATGAAATTTGAAGTGCCCCCTGATAAATTTGATCAATTGATGAAGAAGCTTGTTGAAGAAGTTACTCAAGATACCCATATGAACTAGGGTTTCCAAGGTAAACCAACTCCAAACTCTTGAAGAAGTCTTGATCAAAATAACATGTAGAGATCACTGGGACTCATATATGATGCCTAGAACCACTGTGGATCATTCATTGGTTGTGCTCTTGGAAATGAGGGTCTTAAACCCTAGATGTGAACTTGATAGATCAGTAGTGATCATGCCCTACCTACAAAAGAGTTAGGCAAATACAAAGACATATTTTTGGTATTTTGGTTAGTGAGATGATAAAATACAAGTATTATACAATCACATGATGCTTGACGATCTCTCCCAAAACAAGCCCAATGAAAGATGGGTAAGGAATATGCCAAGGTATGATCCCAATACTAATGCATATGATGAGATTGCATGAGGGATCTTAGGGTCAAAATTGGGGTCTTACACCCGACCTCGGATAGTTGTGACTTCTACATAAGTCCAATTACGATTGCTTAACATAGAGCTAAATTTGACCCTCAAGGCATATCATTCTAGTAAGTGAGATTATAAGTCTCCCATTCTTCATGGCATTGTGTGGAGACTTGACCTTTTTTCCTTTCATGAGAGCTAGTGACATACTTTTTGAATTATCCAAGTTGGAGCCCTTCTCATGGAAGATGTCCTGGTTTAAGGATTCATACTTGTGAATGATGGTCGAGTGTTCTCCAAAGAATGACTTAATCAATTAAAAATCATCTCTAACTTTTGACTAACATTTAACTAACTTTTGTTAATATTGCTTTACTTTTAAGTCATTTATTATTATGAAATTTAAATTTCAGTCCTTTATCATTTATTGCCATTTACATTTCAAATAACTTGTTTATGTTTATGTCCTTTTCACTTTGCTCATTTGAGCCATATCTTGTTATTGTATATATTTGTTTGTGTGTTTTGATTTTGTTTGTGGTCCTAGTACCTTAAAATACCTAATAACAACAAAAACCCTAAAAAACATCTGGTGGACTGTTGAACTTGATATGAACTTTTGGACTTAGGTTTAGGTAACATTCCCTGTGCTAAAAGCACTTGGCCAATACTAATATCTTGAGACTGAGTAACTCTTAACTGTGCCTTCATCTGATACAAGACTTGAGAATTTCTTGGGTTCATCTGCTACTCCGTCTTTGTGCTTAATTGTTATTTTGATCTTGTGTCTGATGTTTTGTTCTAAGTTGATCAAGGAATATTTCATCTGATACATGAGAA
Source organism: Lathyrus oleraceus (assembly GCF_024323335.1). Classification (NCBI taxonomy): domain Eukaryota; kingdom Viridiplantae; phylum Streptophyta; class Magnoliopsida; order Fabales; family Fabaceae; genus Lathyrus; species Lathyrus oleraceus. The sequence goes on along the minus strand of NC_066584.1, from coordinate 457,522,508 downwards.
GACAATGAAGACTGTTAGCTATTGAAATGCTTGCTTGGATGTGACCATCTTTATTTGATGCCTTGGTCTTCATGATGTCTGGATATTGATCATTGCTTGATTAAAGTCCAAAGAAAAATGGGTTTATATATGACATTCTTGTCTAATGGATTGCATCCCATTGGTCAGATCTTTTCAACTCTTAACTTTTAAATTTTTGCTTAGGATAGCCTCTTTATCTCCTCCCACTTCTTTAATTTCAAAGTCTCCCCCCCTTTTTCCAAAAATTCTTTGCTTGTGATTTCAAACTTAGACTTTGTTTCAATAATTAGAAACTATGTACTTATGCCATTGAATTTTCAAACTCTTTCTTAAATCAAATTTGTAAATAAACTTAATCATATTTTCTTAAAATTTCAAAAGATAAAAATAACTAACAACTCCATTCAAACTTTTGGCCCTTTGTGCCTTTTCTTATTAAACTTTTGTTAAAAGCAAGTCACCAACTTATTTGAAATTTTTACCACGAATTACGAGATTTTGATTCCTCATTTTTATGTTGGTACGTAGGCACAAGACCGAAGGTCTTGTCAAACACAAAAATATAATCAATGAATTCTTTTCTCATCCCCGCACTCTATTTTTTTATAAAACATCATTTATACCAAAAAACATATGCATACATAAAAAAGGGCTCCCTAGGAGTACCTAGGACACTTTGGATGCTAACACCTTCCCTCTGTGTAACCAATCCCCTTACTTGTAATCTCTGTCATTTTATTAATTTTTATTTGAAAACTTCCTATCTTTGGGTTTTGTTCATACTTTTCCCTTTTCCTTTGAAACAACCAAAGCGCGGTGGCGACTCTGATTTTATTGACATTAAGCTTGTCCATAGTTTGATGGTCATGAATTTATCGCTACAGATAGAACAGACAAAAATCTTCCAAAAAGGTCTCAGAAATCCTTAGGATCATCCACAAGAGATGCTACCTTTCACAACTCCTTAAGATCAGGACATCTGAAATTGTATTTCTGAGTATTCCTTCTTCCAATATCCATGGTCAAAATATTTGCGATGTTCGCAAAGTGAATCTCTAAGTTCCTTAAAAACTGAGAAAAGTGTTCATGAATGCAATGAATGCATGATGCAACAACCACAAACAAGATCACACAAGGCACACAAGCAAAGTCCAAAGGTTCAGAGTCACGAGCATGGAACCAAGGGTAAGAACCAACCCACAATGTATGTACTAAGGGTATAATCACCTGTAGAACATGGTTCTAAAAATTTCCCAAAGTCATAATTCCATCTTTTGGATATTATCGGCTTAAATGACTACTCGCCAACCAATAATATTCTCAAGAGAAACTCGTCTGAGTGTAGTATCGTGTAACAACTAATTCAAGTCTACACCTGAATAGCTACCACACTACGCCCTAAAAGGCCAAGATGGGTTAAAGGTTCTAAGGTCCTCAGCTTCTTGGGCTCCCAGGTCAGAAAAAGTAATGCAACTACGACTACTCGCATGACATCAGTAATCCTAAAGGTGCCTTCACTGAGTGGGGGATCTCAAGTCAGCTCATTGAGGATTAACTCTACGTAAGCCAAATAAGACTATACCACCCTCCTATTATAAGAGCACTCAAGTCTGAGTATAGGACTTATCTCACCACATAGAGATCACCAAGCATTAGACAGAACAAACAATAGCACAAAACAACAAGCATAATATACATAGATGAATAAAGATAGGATAAACCCACTAGGGACTACTCCCCAGCAGAGTCACCATTTTTCTGTATTGGTAAATTTTTTGAGATTAAGCTATTGATTAACTTAACTCACAAAGTAAGAGGTGCCACCGCGCTTTTATTATTTCCAAAGGAAAGGGAAAAAGTACGAACAGAACTCAAACAAGTTTTAAAATAAAACTAATAAAAAGAGATAAGGGTCTGGGGGTTGGTTATGCAAAGGGAATGTATTAGCATCCTAAACATCTATAGTACTCTATAGGAACCTCTTTAAAAATCTGTGTATTTTGGCTTTAAAAAGTTGTGTTGTTTGTAAAAGATTGGGAAGATGAGAAGAGAAATGTTGTTATAACTTTTGCATTTCCCAAGACTTCCTGAGTCTCATGCCTACGTACCAACAAAGTGTAATGGAGGATCAAAACCTCGTAGTTCATGGTAACAATAACAAATCTGTTTATTTTGATTCATTTTTAATGAAAAGAAATTTTATCATTATAAGGAGAACACTCAACTAGTCACCCACAAGTATGAGAACTTTGCATCATCACAAAGAAGGGCTCCAACTTGGATAAGGATCAACAAGTATGAAACTAACTCTCTTGGGTGGAAAGAATTATAATCAATACTATTGGGATAGGAGAATCACATCTCAACTATGAAAATGACTCAAGTCTAAACATTGAGAAAAAAGTTTTAAAAGGAAAAGTACACAAAGGGCACAAAATGATTTGAATGAGTTATGTATTTTTTTAAGTCTTTTAAAATTTATTTGAATATGCTTAAGATGTGTTAGCATTTATTAAGAAAATATTTGAAAATCACTTGACAAAAGTCAAGATTTATTGAGAAAATGGTTCAAGTTTAAAAATAAGAAGGTTTTTGAAAAAGAGAGAAGATTTTGAAAATTAAAGAAATGTAGGAGAAGAGACTATCCTAGAGCAACAAGTAAAAGCTAGGGAGGAAAAATGTAACCAAAATTTAACAAGCTTTGGGACATAAGTCAAGCAAGAATTCCCTCCTTGGATTTAAGCCTCAAGTAAGCCAAATAAGCAAGGAATAATCCATGTGCCAGATGGAACCAAAATAACCAAGCCGGGTATTCAAAAGAAACCCAAAGTCAAAGGTACCGAATGAATCACAAGGTCTCAAATCATAAATTCCAAAGCAAAGGACAAAGTCCTGATTCTAAGTCCACAACTCCACAACAATGCTAAGGCTAATAACCTCAAGTCCATGAATTAAGAGAACTAGGTTTTCAGGTTTTTTTCCCTTTATTTATGTCTTTAAAAAAAAGAAATCCAAATGAACAAAGGAAAAAGAGCATAAGCATAAACAAAGGTCCAAGTGGACAAAAAACAAATAACATAAGTATAAACAATATGACATGAGATGCTAAAATAAAAGCATATAGTAAATAGCAAGAAATAAATGACAAAAGATAAATAACATTAAAGTAAAAGAGGATATGAAACTTACAATCTCACTTATAAAAATAACTTGCTTTCGAAACAAATTTAACGCTATGTTAAACAATCGTAATTGAACTTATGTAGAAGTCACAACAATCTAAGGTCGGTCAATAATAATATTTGTGTTAATACATGCTAGATAAATGATATGTAAATCATTCTCCTAAAGCCATGTCACACAAAAAAGAAAGGAGGATTGATCAAGCACAAAGGCTAATGGAATGTTCCATTACATCAATCCATACTTCATGATACTTAGGACAAACTTATGCATCAATCCAAAGTACCTTAAAGGATCCATGATCAACTAAGAGGTAATTTTGAAATGATGAAAGTTCATCAGACACCAATCCATACATCATGAACAAGATGAACACAAATCATTCAATTGATCAAAAGAAAAAGGAAGAGAAGGGGATGAAGAAGAAGAGGATAACAGAAACTAAATCCGAATTAGATCAGAAGTTTGATCAAGTCATCATCAACGTCAATCATCCATTTTGGTGGATTAGGGTTTTCACCCCATCAACACCTAAGATCCATTGAGTTTGATGAGACCTATGATCAAAACAACTATGATCCAAGGCCAACAGAAGTCAACAAAGGTCAAACAAATATTAAAATGCAAGGAAATAAAATAAATGTATTAAAAACAAATTTTAAATGAATTTTAAAAGGAAAATAAAAGAGAAAATTTATAAATCCCTTCAAAACACCAAATAAATGGCCAAGAAAATTATGGAAGGTCGGAAATAAAATAAGAAGCATAAAGTAAAATTTTCAGAATTTAAAAATTCATAAAAGTATTTTTAAACCAATTGAAATAAAGGAGGAAAGAGAAAATTCAAGAAAAATAGAAAATCAAGAAAATAAAATATGAAAAAATAAAAGTCAGATAAAGAAAAATAAAATAAAATTTTAGAAATTATTTCGGAATTTTTTGGATGAAAAATGAAATTACTATGAATTTTTACAGAAAAATAATTTATAATGAAAAAAGAAAAAGAAATAAAATCAGAAAAAATACGGAGCATTGGATTAAGTCTCATTAATTGACACGAAAGATCCAATAATCACAAGGCTATGGTGCACGATGAAAATTAACAAAAATGAAACACGAAATCTAATTCAAACTAGACAATCAAAATATTTCAAATGTGCAACGTGTCTCCAAACTCAAATGACATGAGATAAACTTCGGTCATCTTCTCCGATGGTCCCTCATCGGAGTTTCATCGTTTGTAAATTTTGAACACGAGACCACCACCAACGTGATTGTCTCCTTATCACGAATTCAACCTCATGCTCTAAATTCATTTATCGAAACTGAGCATGGGGAATTTCAGAGAAGTTTCAGAAGCAAGCAAGCCACGAAAAATAAAATTAAATGATGAACACGATCAATCAACTCCAGATAAGTTAGGGAAAAACATCAGAGAGTGAATGACTACATTGTGGTAACTTATTTGAGTTCAAATGATGCTCGAAACTACCTTGTCCAAATGGTGATCAAAAGTTAATTAAACTCGATCTGTTCAGGGCACTTCAGAAAGTCCTAGAGCTTGAAAATTGTTACAAAAGCTTCAGAGAAGACCGAATATGCTAATGGAATCAAGAAATTGGATTGAAACAAGCTGGAATTCAAAACACGATAATAATAGTTCATAAAAGTGAAGGCAATAAATCTTAAATGGATCTGCGACATATTAAGTAGGGTTAATTTTCGGGCCAGATGAGTGTGGTGTAGAATAAAATGATGGTGATTCATCTGCAGGGGTTTCTGGGACAGGTTCAGTAAGCAGCATGAGTGTCTTCTTACTTCAATTGTTTTATATGCATCTGTTGTGATTGTTGTTTGTTGTGAATGGAACTGGAGCAGGTGGTTCTTCAGGCTTCTTCTCATCTTTTTGTTGCAACCCTTCGAAAATGGCTTCAAAATTACAGCAATTGTGAGTCCATTTATGAACCTTATAATTTCAAAAATATCAACAGAAACGGTGTGGTCTAATCCATATCCTCCACTTGCCACAACGACGGTGGTCTTTGAGCATGACTTCATAAATTCTGGAGCTTTGAGAATTCCTTTGTTGTAATTGCACATCCTACGAATCTTTTACAATGAAATTCCAAATCCCAAAGAAGATAACAGAACTCATAATGGAAATCAGTTCAATGATGTCAGATTTGGTCTCTCGGATTTCAACTCCTCCGTAACCGTTTGATAGCGGAAACTCCTCCGATCACATATCCTGATCTGAAATACCATCTTTGAATTGTGACACCAAAAGACATAATGGGGGTGACGAAGAGAAAGGGAGCAACAACACTTATTTGAGGTAAAGTGGAATAAATAAGAATTAGAAACAAGTTTTAAAGTTAGCTGTATTGAAATCTAATGAACATTACGTTGACAGTTAGGTTGAAACTCAATGAAGAAGTTTGCCACCTTGTCATTCAAAAATTCAGAAGTGAAACTGAAATCAACGGTCTTGATAGCCATAACTGTTTTTTTCTAAAGAATCGACAAGGAAGAAACTCAGAAAGTATGCAAGCTGCAGCCCAATCATCTAATTTTGGCACATACTGCTTTGTAACACATAGTTCAGGTGCTATATACCACCGCACAAACATCTGATGAAAATATTTCGGTTTCTTATGACAGCTTTTTTCCGAGGGCCATACATTGTGACCGTAAACATTGTGACTTTTAGTTGTCTGGTTTTGCAGTTTTAGTATAAATCTGATCATCATCAAGTGAAATGAATTTCTCCTCTGGTAACTGCAAGCATAATGGAGTTGATTAAACGAGAGATTGAAGTTCACGCAATTGAGAACTACTGGGTGGAGAACAATATTCATTTTCCATTAAGTTGTTGTTCTCTTTGTTCATGTTAAGACCTTCGTTAGTTAAGACCTTCGAGCTGAACCGGGGTATTACACAGGTTGACCACAAACCAAGACTGAGTTTTAAGTTGGCTATCCTCTGAAATGAATTGGAATTTATACTTGGATGATCTCAAACCTACTGAGATTTTAAACCAGCCTGAACTCATAAACCAAATGATATTTTTAACCATGTTGATCTCAAAATGGTAGTGCTTTTAACCAGGGTGAGCTTAAGAATCGTTGTCGAGATTTTCACTGGTTGATCTTCACGAACCAAAAGAGTTCCAATGACGGAGTTTACGGACCAAATAAAGACTTTGGTAAATCCCCAAATACAAATAAGAGGTAATCAATTAGACAGTTGCAAAAAGTCTCATAATCAATTGGCTAGGCCCCAAAAAAAAATTTGGTGATTTAATTTTTTGAAATAAAGAGAGGTTTCTCAATGTTTTTAGTGAGTGTATTATCTATCCATAATGTTTCATGATTTTCCCTTGTGTCTTTACAAGACACTAATCACTCATACGAACACGATCATGTGAGCTTCCACACTTTGTCTCTTTCACACTCTAAAACTTCAAGTCTTGACATCATTAACTTTGACTTTACAACCACACAAGAACCTTGAGTCTTCTTGATAAGGCTTGATATATTTTCATGTTGATTACCATCATCCTGGATCTTATTTTGATGAGGCTTGAGATAAGTTTTCATAATAAACTCCATCATTAGGAAACCTATTTTATCATAGATCTTTGCTGACTTCACTGAATGTCGTTTGACATAAGGTGTTGTCTTAACATATAGGCACGTATAACTTGATCTCCAAGAACTACAATGATACTCAGGCTTTATCTTGATTAAGCACCCCACTTGAGTAACATACCAAGCACCATCATCTGATAAACAATTTGTCAAGTACCATCGCTTGAGCAAACACATCAAACACCATCACTTGAGTAACATACCAAGCACCATCACTTGATAAAAAAATTGTCAAACACCATCAATTGACCAAACACGTCATGCATATCACTTGAGTAACATATCAATCACTGTGACTTAATAAATAACTTGTCAAGCACCATCACTTGAGGAAACACATCAAGCATTATCACTTAAGTAAAATACCCTTAAACAACAATGATGATAAATACTCTTCTTAAGAGCGTTGTAAATACCAAAATCATGTAAACATGTTGTTGCACTCTTCATACCAGCAAGCACATAGATCCATAATAACTACATTGAAATCACTTATTAGGCACCAAGGGTCGGGATTGGCATGTTTAAGATTGGTAAGTTCATTCAATAACTATCTTCGAATCACATGGGAGTAATTTGCATATACAGTTACAATAAAAAAATTTGTTTGATCCATGTTTATAGAAAAACTTTCAAGTTTTTCAGAAAACTCAACACATAGGGATCCATATCTATAACACAAAATTCCCATAGGTTTGAATCATGATTTTATCTAAAAGTTATTTCAAATTTCTCATGTCTTCTTTATTTAAGGCATTCAGCAAGGAAATTGGCATAAGGAATAATTTGTTTTGCAATCAAAACTATGTCAAACTTTTTTTTATCACGAAGACTTTTAATAGACATCCTAATATCAATGTTTCCTACTCCTCTATTATTTAGATAAATGACTTTCATTGCGTGGTGTTGTGTTTACCCAACATGGCCCGGGTGTTCATTTTCATTCCCGTCTGAGTAAGTTTATGCCTTCCCCTACCCTTTTTCTTGACCAACAAATCTTCCTGATGTGGCTCTGGAGGATTATCTTCATCACCTCAAAGTTTATTATCCTTCTACAAATACAAACCATCATAAGTATCTCTCACTGAATAATTACCACTATTTTCTATAACCATAAGATCAGGATCAACTTCACTCTATCATCAATCACCAAATTCTTATTCAAATCTTTAGCAATATCTACCACTATTTCTTCTTCATTCGGAGAGTTTGTTTCTGATAAATGCTCCACATTAGTATTATACTCATTATCTGGATGAATAGCCACATCAAAGGCGTCCTTCTCTATGTCATTATCATGAGTATGATTTCCTAGCTTATTCAATTATAGAGAGTAATCATTCACCATGTCACTCACCATGACATTTACAGATTCATCATTCTCTATGTCCTTCGTACTATGATTAACTGGTACAGCCTCTTTTGACTTTTTACGCGTGTATATTGTATATTTTTAATTAGAGGCTTATAAACATTATTGCATTTCAACTTCCAATATTTATCAATACTCTGACAAACACAGATACAATGATAACCAAAACAAAGGTGAACTCTCATATTCTAATTCAATAAAGAATGAATAACTTTCTCGTTCCACTAACATATGATCATGAAGAGTATCTGACAAGTTAAGGTACATCTATGCACATGTAAAATGCCCCCATGTTCTTTTTATTATAAGCTCAACAATTGATAAAGGAGTGTCAATATCATAAGAAATTGTAAATAAAATAGTTAGTTCTTAATATTCAAAGAGAAAACTATACAACCACAACCACAACCACACTTGAGCATGTGTAATCTTCAAATTTTTAGGTCTAACATTCAAAGTCCATACACTCCAAATTTTGTTGAGATCCTCTCTTGATTGGAATGAAAATTCAAAATAGTCACGTCAAAAAGGAGTTAAATCTCAATTAGAAACTGGACTATATAATTTTATGAGTTTGTCACGTAATTTCGATGCATTCAGTGGCACATTACCTTTACTAGTGATCAATCTCCCATGTAAATTATTCTTTCAACGTTTGATTCCTACTCTATAAACCTTGATCGAGAGACGCTTACCTTTGAGGTAAGACTTGACAAACTTAGAAACAAACATGTCACACACAATTTAAGAGCTTGTGAAAGGGATTTCTTTTATGCTTGGGATTGGGATGGAAAAATAGGAGTCATTTGAGAAAGAAGAGTCAGCCATGGAAGGTCTCCATGTTGGTGAATCACACCAAAGGAGCCCGTGCCAATTAGGTGTTCTTTCAAAGACTAGAAGAGCATCCTAAAAAATTATGGTGTCTTACAAACACGATATATATCTCCTCGGTCTTTTTTTCCAATGATCTGAATAATGAAAGAGCATCAATGTGTCTCACAAAGCTTGTAACAAAAAATCAACTCAATCTAACAGTAAACGAATTGGGAATCGATAACTTACTAAAACTTATTAGAGAAATTTAGGAATCTTTAACCCGCAAGTCGCTCTTTTCTTTCTCTAAAATCCTATTTTTTTATCTCTCCTACCGATTTCACTCATATTTTACTTTAATTTTCTCTCATATTAAAGTAATAAATAAATCCATTTCCCATCTTTTATCTTTCTTTTATTTCTTCTATATTTTATTCATTAATCAAATAAAATATAAATAAGGTAAGAACTAAGTTGTCCCTCCTTTGTTTTCACTAATTAAAAAAGCTTTTTTTTGTAGAGACTAAATTGGATTTTTCAACACACTAAAATCTAAGAACTAAACGATCCCGTTTGAGTTTTTTTTCTTGGAAAATAATATGTAGTGTGGTTTTTTTTCTTTCTATTATTGCTTTATGTCTTTCTTCTTACAAATTTCTCTGTTTCGAAAAAAACACATTTTATTAAATATTTTTGTTTTTTAATTAACAAAGTATCATTAAATCCTTGTAATATATTTTGAAATTGAGGGAAAATATTTTTTTTCTTTGACTAAATACAAAAATATATTTTTTATTGAATGATTGAAAGGAGATGTTGTGACGAATTTGTTTCTTTTATTTTATGTACCATGGGAATAGGTGGCACAAAAATGTAGAAGTAGAGGAAGTTATTGTCTTCATTTGCAAGGTTTGGAGAGCCAAGAAACCCCTGCTGCAACTTGAAATTTTTTCACACGTATTTGAATCCAATCACATTTTCTATAAATAGAGGAAGTTACTGTCTTCATTTGCAAGGTTTGGAGAGCCAAGAAACCCCTGTTGCAACTTGAAATTTTTCCAGAAAATTTAACTATCGTGTTTTGAGTTTTAGCCTGTTTCAATCCATTTTCTTGATTCTATTAGCTCCATCGGCATCCTCTGAAACTTTTGCAACAATTCCCAAGCTCTGAGACCTTTTGAATTACTCCCACCATATCGAACTTCATCAACTTCTGATCACCATTTGGACAAGGTAGTTCTGAGCATCATTTGAACTCAAACAAGTTACCACAATATAGTTCTTCCATCTCTAATACTTTCCCCTAACTTATCTGGTGTTTATTGATCGTGTTCATCATTTTATTTTATTTTTCGTGACTTGCTTGTTTCTGACACTTCTTTGAAATTCCCTTTGCTCAGTTCACATAAATGAAATTGAGGCATAAGGTTGAATTCAGGATGAGAAGAGGATCACAATGGTGGTGGTCTCGTGTCTTGAAGTTACCAAACAATGAAACTCCGGTGAGAGCTCACCGGAGAAGATGACCGGAGTATTTCTCAGGTGGTCTGAGTTTGGACCAGACACGTTGGCATTTTGAAATGTTTTGATTGGTTAAATTCAAACTGGATCATGTGTTCTGATTGTAGCGTGTTCCATCGTGTTTCTTATTATTTGGAGTGTTGGATTTGCCACGTCAATTAATGAGGTGTGATCCAACGCTCCTGATTTTTTCTGATTTTAATTCTTTTTCTTTTATTATTTTAAATTTCTTTTTATTTAAAAATTTGTAGTAATTTCATTTTTTATCCAAAAAATCCCAAAATAATTTCTAAAATTCTCTTTTCTTTTTCTTCATCTGATTTTTATTTTTTCACCATTTATTTCACTGATTTTTTATTTTTCACGAAATTTTCTTTTTTCTACTTTGTTTTAATTGGTTTAAAAATATTTTTCCGCATTTTAAAATTCTGAAAATTTTATTATATGTTTATCATTTTATTTCTAACCTCCCATAATTTTCTTGGCCATTTATTTGGTGTTTTGAAGGACTTTGTGGATTTTCCATTTTATTCCCATTTTAAAAATCATTTAAAAATACCTTTAATGCATTTTTATTTTATTTAATTGCATTTTAAATTTGTTTGACCTTGTGGACTTCTGTTGGCCTTGGATCATGTTGATTTTGACTTCAAGTCTCATCAAACTCAATGGATCTTGGGTATTGATGGAGTGAAAACCCTAATCCACTAAAATGGATGATTGATTTTGATGATGACTTGATCAAATTTGTGATTCAATTTGGTTGTGACCTCTCTTGTCCCCTTTCTTCTTCATTCCCTTCTTTTTCCTTTGATCAATTGGATGAATTTGTATCCATCTTGTTCAAGATGTGTGGATTGGTACTTGATGAACTTTCATCATTTCAAATCTATCTTCTAAGTGATCATGAATCATTTGAATTACTTTGGATGGATGCATGAGCTTTTCCTAAGTATCATGAAATGTGGATTGAAGTAATGGACCATTCCTATAGCCTTTGTGATTGATCTTGCCCTTTCTTTTTCTTTTCTTGTGTGGCATAGATTTAGGAGGATGATTTACATATCATTTCTCTAAAATGTATTAACACAAACATTATTATTGACCGGCCTCAGATAGTTGTGACTTCTACCTAAGTCCAATTATGATTGCTTAACATAACGCTAGATTTGCCCTAAAGGCAGTGACATTTTTATAAATGAGATTGTAAGTCTCCTAATCCTCATGGTATTGTGTGAAAATTTTGCTCCTTTTCCATTTGTGAGATCTAGTGGCATACTTGTTGATTTTATCCAAGTTGGAGCCCTTCTCATAAATGATGTATAGGTTCATATTTTCATGCTTGTGAGTGGATAGTTGAGTGTTCTCTAAAAATGACAAAAAAATCTTTTCTTATTTCACTAACATTTACTAATATCTTATTATATTAACTTTATTTTAGTGTCATTTACTTCATGCTTTTTATTTCTTGTTATTTATTTTATGCTTTTATTTTAGCATCTCATATCATATTTTCTCTTTGTCCATGTGGACCTTTGTTTATGTTTATGCTCTTTTTCCTTTGTCCATTTGGACTTTCATTTTCTTTTAAAATACATTAATAAAGGAAAACCCCTAAAAGGAACTTGGTTATCTTGATTCATGGACTTATGGTTACTATCCTTGGTATCTTTGTGGAGTTATGAACTTGGAATTAGGATCTTGACCTTTAATTTGGGACTTGTGACTTGAGACCTTGGAATCCATCTGATACCTTTGACTTTGGACTTCTTTGTGAAGACTTGACTTGGTTACTTTGGTTTCATATGACACGTAGATTACTATTTGCTTATTTTTCTTGCTTGAGGCTTAATCCAAAGGAGATAAATTCTTTCTTGGCTTATGTCATAAAGCTTGCTGTCTCTTTGTTAGATCTTTCTTCTTTAGCTTTTACTTTATGTTTTACGTTAGTCTCTCCTTCTCCTCCCCTTCTTTAATTTTCAAAATCTCCTCTCTTTTTCAAAACCTTCTTGTTTTCAAACTTGAACCATTTTCTCAATAAACCTTGACTTTTGTCAAGTGATTTTCAAAACCTTTTATTTTAATAAATGTCAATCCATCTTAAGCATAATTAGATCAATTTCAAAGGACTAAAAGAAATGCCTAACTCATCCAAACCATTTTGTGCCTTTTGTGCATTTTCCTTTTTTTAAAACTTTTTCTCAAGGAATTAGACATGAGTCATTTTCATAGTTGAGTTGTAATTCTCCTATCTCCATAGTATTGATGATAATAATTTTCCATCTGTGAGAGCTAGTGGCATACTTGTTAATCCTTATCCAAATTGGAGCCCTTCTCATGATGATGAAAAGTTCTCATACTTGTGGGTGACTAGGTGAGTATTCTCCTTAAAATGACAAAATGTCTTTTTCCATAAAAATGAATCAAAGCAAACTCCTTTTGTTATTTTTACCATGAACTATGAGGTTTTGATCCTCCGTTGCACTTTGTTGGTACGTAGGCATGAGACTTTAAAAATCTTGGCAAACACCAAATCATAATAAAAAAATGCTTCTTTTCACATCCCTCCAATCTTTTAACAAACAACGTCTTTCTCAAGCTAAAATGTGCGTATTTCCAAAGATGTTCTCATGGAGTACCATGGATGTTTAGGGTGCTAATACCTTCCCTTTGGATAACTAACCCCCGGACCCTTGCTCTCTTTTTGTCCATTTTGTTTTAAAACTTTCTTGGATTTTTTTCGTACTTTTTCCCTTTTCCTCTTAAAACAATAAAAGCGCGGTGACGACTCTTGCTTTGTGAGTTAAGTTAATCAATAGCTTAATCTCAAAACATTTATCTCTACAATACTCTTTCACTGTGGGGACCATTTATTAATCAGGTATAAAACTCAAAGTAAGTTCCTTATAAAAGATCATTATTGATACTCTTTTTGTTTAAATTAGGTCCCATTTGTGCACAACTATATAGAATAAATCTTCGAGTTTGAATAGACAGAAAATTTCTCTTCAAAAAATTTAACATTGTTGCATTCTCAAGAATGAATTTGAACCCAAGACATTTGATTAAGCTATAAGAGATCATATCATTTCATTAAATTTCTCTTAGACATCATTGGTGGTGTTCTAAGAACAATTTTTAAAGAAATCATAAAATAAAATATTATAACTAGATTTAGGGTAATTTAGTCTTTTTATATTTTAACACTATTTATATGTTTTCCTTCTCATTCACACATTCTTATTGGAACCCTAATCGCGCAGTTGCACATCATCTTCTTATTGAAACCCTAGTCGTCGTGCATCATCTCTCTTTCCTCTAAACCATTTGTATTTTGAGTTTGATCTTCAAGATGAGTCGTTCCAAAAACAATCTCACATTCGAAGATGCAGTACAGTTTGTAACGAAAGTAAAAGATACATTTAAATATAAGAGGGGAAAATTCACCGAATTCTTAAAGATCCTAAATGATTTCAAAGCCAGAAGAATTGATCTTGAAGATGTCAAAGAAGGAGTGATGGAGCTGTTTAAAGACCACAAAGATTTACTTTTGGGAATTAATGTCTTTTTGCCACCAGGACATGGAATCCCTCTTCCATCGGATGATGAACAGCAAAGTGATGATGAGGAATCAAGAAATTGATATGTTGTTCTATAGAAATATTTATGAATAATAATAAGTTTGATTACAATCATGTATATTGAAAATATTAGGTAGATCTATAAATGACAGGTGTAACACCCCGAATAAAATAAGAGAATTATTTAAATTAAGTTAATAATATAATTATTAATTTAATTAAATAAATTGAATTATTGGATTATTATTATTACTATTATTTGGAATAATAATTATTGGAAAATATATAAGTTGGAATAAGGAAAAAAGGGTTTCATTGTTGGTAAAGAGTTTTCACGTGAAACAGAGAAGCGGCTGAAAAGTGGAAAGTGGAGAAAGGGCAAAGAGGAAGAGCTAGAGAGCAAAGGTTGAAGAACGGAAAAACTTGAAGCTTAGAGATTTGCCGGATTATCTCAGGTAAGGGGGGTTTATCGTCGTTTAATGGGTATTATAGATTAACATGTCATGGGTAGTGATAAACCGTTGAAGTGACCCTAATTGGGATGTTGAATGCTGAAATATTGTGATGAATAAGTTGTATTAAAGCTGTAATTGAGTCCGTAATTGTGTGAGTCGTGTTCCCCCGATCGTATAGCTTTTTACGGAAATTGAATCGGAGGTCCGGAAGTCCTCCAACGGCGGAAAATGCGGAGAACTCTGCATTCTGCCTTGTGTTAGCGCAGGAACTACTGTTTTGTCTGCGTTAACCGGTTAACCCAGGGCGTTAACCGGTTAACACTGTTATATTTTGTGAAAATGTGCTGTTTTGCCTGCGTTAACCGGTTAACCCAGGGCATTAACCGGTTAACACTGTTGCGTTTTGCCAGAAAATGTGTTTTGTCCTGCGTTAACCGGTTAACCCAGGGCGTTAACCGGTTAACACTGTTGGAAAAGTGAAAAATTGATATTTTAATGTTGTGAACATAATTGGTGATTTGCCTAAGTTGGTATGTGACATAGTAGGGATTGAGTTATGTTATGAAGTAATATTGTAGTCAATTTTGATGAGTAAAATTTGTTGGGTTTGTGTTATAAAGTGTCGATGCAAGTATGACTGAGTTGTTAAGTTGTTCCGTGTACGGAAAGTTGTTAAAAATACTGAGTTGTAGGCTTGATGAGCCAAAGTTGATTATAAGTTGATTATGTTGAAAACCTTGTTGTGTTGCTATTATTATTATGTTGTCGGAATTGTAAAGTCGTGTATGCCATGTACATTCATATGCATTAAGTCGGAGCTTTGCTCACACCACGTTGGCCTGGATTGGAAAATTTTAAGTTGAAAGTTGAAGGCTTATGCCTTGATGCCCAATAAAATGGCAATGATTTTAAGTTGGGAGTTTTACTCCGATTGGTACCACATGCATGACGAGTCGAGTCTCATTTGAGTTGCATTTTATGTTGTTATTGAGTTGCATTTTACGTTGTTATTGAGTATGATATTTGAGTTGATGTGCCGTTACTGAATGCATGATATGATTAGGGTGATTAACGTGTAAATTTACTTAGCATTACATGATGATTTATAATGCTTATTATATCGATTGAGGAACTCACCCTTACAACTATTTTTCAGGTAACGAGCAGTGAGTGAGTAGAAGCTAGTGCTTGGAGTCTAGTGTGGTCTCCTTAGTGGGTCATGCTCTGATAGATGTAACATCGGGACGGGATGTTTTAACTTGTTGAATAATTTTATGTGTAATGTATTACATATGTTGAATGATCTCTATCCGCTGCGTATTTTGCAATAAGTGTTTATGTTGAATTAAATAATGAGCATGACTGATTTTATGGTGAAATGTGTGAAGTGTTGTGTGACACCCTTAACTGCAATAATTACTCTGATTTATATATTTGTTGTTGTAAATTAAATATTTGGGGTATTTTAGAAGGGTGTTACAACAGGTATTTTGATCCCTTTGATCTTTTCTTGAACGGTTGTTTCAAACAAAATAAAATAAAATATTTTACATTTCATCACATGTTAGGCTTTCCATATGTTGTTTTAATTTCAGAGTAGATATTTTTTCTAATACTAGAAGTAGAATCACACTAAATGTTTGTTAAAAATGGTTACAGGTTAGGAAATTTCAAGATCCCTACAATCATGGTGGATCTTAATTTCCATAGAAGAAAGTGTGCAAAGTTAACACTATATATACTCCATTTAACATTTTAATTGTCTAGATTATTAGTATATTGTTAATTAATCTTCATTGATGAACAATAATAAGTATGACCACAACTTTACAACCATGTAATGTTCAAGAGTTTTGTTTGGTATTTTTGTTTTAATAGAGTTATTTTATAAAACTAGGTAGAAAGGGTATATTCATGATTTTAAATTGCACTTGCATATGCAATATACAGTTGTAATTGTGGTTGTTGTAAGGCAAAATAATTATAAAATTTCATAAATTATATAAAGTGGAATCATTGTGCCAATATATTATTTATTTATCACAAAAGAGTTTGAGAGTACTCTGTAAATAGAGACAGAGATGGGCTTGAAATAAAGACTGAGATGTGCCTGATATATGTTGTTTAGTGATCTTAAAAATAAAGTTTTCTTTAGTTATAAACAAGATTATAATTTAAGGTTCCAAAATACTAAATTTTTGTGAGAAACATTTGAAGGAACTTTGCTAAAATCATCTGATAGGATTACAATGCGGCCAAACACGTGTAGAGACTAGTGCATCAGTAATATTGCAACTGTAGTCGCAAATTCAGACTACATTTTAAAACTATGGGTGTAGTAGTTCATTAAAGTGTGTGAATTTACTATGTATAAATAATAAACAATGCTTTGCGTATATTTTAAAGTCATCGAACTTGTGTTGTATTGTAGAAAATGTTGCAATAAGGAAAAAATGAATATCATATGATAATGGTTGTATAAATAAATTTGAAAATGTTCCAATAAAGAAAAAAAGGAATATGATATGATAATGGTTGTATAAATAAATTTGAAAATGTTCCAATAAAGAAAAAAAGGAATATGATATGATAATGGTTGTCGAATTCCTTTCAAAATATTTTAGAAATATTAATTGTGAAAATAAGTTCTCGATTATTAATATTTTACTTAATAAAGTTATTTAAATTACTTTGTATAATAAAATTGAAAAATATAATATTTAGATGATTTATCAAGAATTGTTTTCATAAACTTTGTGTGTATGTGTGTGTCTTGGCCTCAAATATCTTTATATCAATAAAAAATACCATTCCATGACCATTTAAATTTACGAATAATATTCAATTGGAGTATAAATTCTCGATAGCCTTTGAGTGTACCTCAGCCTTTGCCACAATAGTATTGGTCGTTGCATCAATCTCATGATAGATATATTATTAACAACTTTTTTTAAGAAAACATTATGCCTCCCCGTATAGAATGTAATTTGGATTTTTTACACCCAATCCAAAGCTTCTTTAAAAAATTATTGTATGTATAGTCATATAAGTTGGAATGGTAGGTAGAGGTAGACAAATTACAATCTCTTAGCTTATAATTTTGACGTCCACCGTAGAATTACCAAAAGGGAAATCCTATGTAGAGATGTTTCGACCATGAAGAGATATTTCGATTGGGTAGAGATGTTTCGACCGGTTATAATTTTAAAGAGACTCAGTCGAAAGTCCTTGGGTAATAAGGGTCAGCGTGCAGTTAGGACTTAGAAATATTTCTTCAAATGGTTGAAGACGGTTTTCGATTGGAGATTCAAAATTCAAATAAAGGAGAGAACTTTGCTCTTATCTGAAACTGCTGAAGGTACACGTGGAGCATTATGGATAGTTGCATCCATGCAAAGTTCCATGTGTCTCGGCGTGATTGAAGGGTCGTTAGAAATGGTTATTTCGATTGAGTATAAATAAAGGGTCTTATTGTTAGGATCAAGTGTGTGTCAAAATGTGTACAGAGTCTGTAAAATTTACCAAGTACCCATGTGAAGAGGAACCGTAAATTAAGAAATGTATGTTTGTTTATACCATTGTTAGTTATTTTGAAGCAATACAATTTACCTTTACTTTTCCAGAAATACATCTTTTTACTTTCAAACAGTCTTAATAGTTATTTGTTTCGAACATTTGCCTTTGCTACTTGGTTACCATCATGTTCTTTTACAATTTTTCTCTTTAATTTATATTAGCTTTTTACTGTCTAAGTTTTAATCATCAGTTCCACAGACATTGTCGAAGTGTTCATCGTTACTAGAATTCATTTTAAAAAGAGTTAGTACATGTCCTAGGATCAATCTGGTCGATCATGTGAGTAACCAAATTTAGAAATTTGGAAGATCCGCGGTTGTTTACCAATTTTTAAGGTAAACAAATTGGCACGCTGAGTGGGACCGTGCTAACGTTTTTGGAATTGTTTTTATTTCTGGTTGTTAATTCATTTTCTCCCTTTTTTCGGAAAGAAATTGTTGTATGTTATTAAGGAGTGGTAAAGTAGCCATAAACAACAAACAACGATCAAGGAGAGAATCCCATACGAGGATGGAGAATTTAAATGCGCCAGATAACCAAAACTCTCAAAACCCATCAACCAATAACATAACGCCCCCTTCTTCTTCGATAGGAGCGAACACGGCCACAGTGTACGTGTCTGAAATAGTTCCATCTATGGCGAGTTCGATGCCAATGCAATTGATCTCCCATACTGGACCGATTTTAACTTACATCGGGTCTAGGGGGCCTCCACATACTCCCCCACCAATTAGAAATATTCCAAACAGGCCTTTGGTACCCCATAGTTTCTCGATACCATTTGGTGGTCGAGAACAACCATATGGAATGCCAACTTCAGTGATGGCCAATTTACACAATGTTGGTTCGACTTTATCAAAACTAGTGGTTAACATAAACTCTCCAGTACAAGGGTCTGGGTTGAAATAATCAATCTTCCGGTTTGAGACACCAGACACAACTACCTAGTCTTACCAATAACTGCACAGCAGTGTGGAGACAACAGATGGACAAAAGTAACCATGAGATGGTCCAAATGTTGACCCAAACATTGACCACCGTATTAAATCCTCTGATTCAAAATACGGCTCAGTCAAATCAACAGATGACAACGCAGGTGGCGCGAATGTCTGAATTCCTGGGTGTACCACAGCCCCAGCGACACCCTCCTAGGGATTAGGTAAGAGAAAACCAGGGGGTCACCTTCAAAGAAGACCTTACTATCAACCAGATCCCACAAAATCAACTGCAACCAGAGATGCTGAATCAGGAAGTAGGAGTTGTACCCCCTAGGATCGAACCACAAATACCCATAGAAAGGGAACCAAGGGTAGTAATGGTAAATAGAAACCAAAACGTTGATGATATTATACAGAAAGTTTGACATGACGATTTGGCAGCAAATAATAATCTAGCAGCCATGGTCGAGAGGATTGTGGTTCAAAATGGGGTAAACTTTGGCCTTCGAAGGCCAAATTGTACATCACCTCTGTCAGAGTATATCTTATAGGCAAAAGCACCCCCTAGAACAAAAATCCTCAAATTCACTAAGTTTTCTAGGGATGCTACTGAATCCACTATCGAACACGTGGCTAGATATTTAATTGAGGTAGGAGACATGTCAAACAATGAGAACCTTAGGATAAAGTTTTTTCCAAGTTCTCTCACAAAGAATGCCTTCACATGGTTCACCCCCTTGCCACAAAGTTCGATCCACACTTGGAATCAACTAGAGAGAATGTTCCATGAGCAATTTTACATGGGACGGACAAAGATAAGTCTGAAGGAACTGGCTAGTATCAAACGAAAGTTTATTGAGCCAATTGATGACTATCTGAATAGGTTTAGATTACTCAAAGCTAAAGTACCTCCTTTAGAACAAAGAAAGAAATGAGGGTTTTGCAAATACCATGGTTTTCTGGGTCATAAAACATCTCAATGTTTTCTTTTCAAGGATCTTGTGCAAAATGTCATCCATGAAGGGAGACTCAAATTTGAAGACAAAACTCGGAGCCAGATGAAGATCGACTTCGATCCTCTGCAAGTAGTTGATGGCCATTATACGGAGCCATAGGAAGTGAACCTAGTCGAAGTCACTGATGATTTCGACATGACTGAAGTCACTGATGATTTCGACATGACTGAAGTCACTGAAGACTTTGTCAATGAACCTGTTATGGCTAAGGTTTCTGAATGCCTTGACCAAGAATCTCTTAATGACTTCATTCAAAAAGATGTGGGAGATTTCACCAACAAAAACGCTGATGTCTCTAACATTGGGGTCGCTAAAGGTTCCAAACTGATGATAATCACCAAGGAAATCATGGATGGTTTCGTGCAGATAAACAAGGCCATTGAGGGCCTTCAATTACAATTCCAAGAGTTGGACATCATTGAAGATGTCAACATGGAGGTTAATATGGTCGAGATATCCCAGGAGATCTCCATGGAAGTTGACGATGAATGCGACGGGAAGAATATAACAAAATCGCCTTCCCCAAAGAGGATGAAACACTATCTGACTTCCTCCGAAGGTGCCAGAAGAAGCAATCAGAAGTCATGTTATGCCCTCGGTGCAGCGCTGTGTTCGACAAGAAGGCGGCCCAAAATCTCGAAGGGGTAAGGAAAGCGAATCATCAAAGGGGTCACAAAGCTTTTCAAAGTCAACCGATTGTTCAGCCCATGAGTGTAACACCCCGATAAAATATGATAATTATTTAATTTAAGTTTAATAGTATATTATGATGATAATATGAATGAGAGGGTATTATTTTTCAAAATAAAAGATAAACCATTCATATATATTATTATTAGTATATTTATTAATTTAATTAAATAATTGGAATATTATTGGATTATTATTATTGGAATAATAAAGTTGGAATTGGAACGATTTTTGGAATCAGTAAAGAGTCCCATTTGGTAAAAAGGTTGTTTACACGTGAAAACAGAGAACACGTAATAATTGGGAGAAAAGAGAAGAAACTGAGAAAGGGAGAAGAAGAGGCTAGGGCTCAAGAGGAGAATTCACGATTGTTGAAGGTCAAAGAATCAATTGCCGGATTAACTCAAGTAAGGGGGGTTTATCGTCGTTTAATGGGTATTATGGGTTAACATGTAATGGGTAGTAATAAGCCATTGATTGACTCTAATTAGGTTTTGAGAAATACCCTTGAATTGTGATGAATAAATTACGTTAAAACTGTGAATGAATCTATAATTGGATGAGTCGTAATTTCCTGGATGTGTAGCTTTTTACGGAATCGAAATCGGAGGTCCGGAAGTCCTCCAACGGCGAAAAATGCGGGTAATTCTGCATTTTGTTCGTGTTAGCGCAGGAACAACTTTCTGTCTTGCGTTAACCGGTTAACCCAGGGTGTTAACCGGTTAACACTGTTATGATAATTAAAAAAATTAATTTCTGTCTTGCGTTAACGGGTTAACCCAGGGCATTAACAGGTTAACACTGTTATGATAATTAAAATAATTAATTTCTGTCTTGCGTTAACCGGTTAACCCAGGGTGTTAACCGGTTAACACTGTTATAATTTGCCAAAAAACGTATTCAGTCTTGCGTTAACGGGTTAACCCAGGGCGTTAACAGGTTAACACTGTTATAATTTGCCAAAAAGCGTATTCTGTCTTGCGTTAACGGGTTAACCCAGGGCGTTAACAGGTTAACACTGTTGAAATACTGTAAAAATTGTATTCTGTCTTGCGTTAACAGGTTAACCAAATGCGTTAACAGGTTAACACTGTTTGAAAAGTGAAAAATTGATATTTAAATATTGTGTACGTTCTGGAATGGAATTATGCGTACATATTTGATGATTGGCCTATATTGGTGAATGATATATTGCATGTATGATATAGTAGGGATCATTTCCCGTTGTTTTGAGCAGTATAGGTATTAGTAGAGTGTGCTAATATTGTGATTTATTATTTGGCATGACATGATATGATTCTGTGATAAATATGCTGACGATGTATGATGGTATGCATAATGCTGTGAATATATCTATTATGTATGCAATTGTGGATGGACTGTTTATGGCTTAGAGTGTGAGCATATGTCCATTGTGGATTGTTGTTGATGGTTGCATGCTAGGTGATTTAGCGTGCATAGCATAGCCTTTATGGTGGTAGCTAATTCCCATGGTGAGGAATTAGTGAGTGAGTCACTAGGTCTCAAATGAGTGAGACTAGTGAGCTTGGTAGCCGTATCTGGGTTTGATCGGTGAGGTTGAACTATGTGTTCACGAATAGTCGGTACCGCATGCATGGAGTCTCATTTCATAATGTATGTATGGCGTATAATATGAATGGATGTATTCCAATATTATGCGTGTGTTTTGTGGTTGTGTTGAGTATGATTATGAGTTGGTATTGCCGTTGCTGAATGTGTGATATGATTAGGGTGATGAATGTGTTAATTTACTTAACATTACATGATATTTTATAATGCTTATTATATCGATTGAGGAACTCACCCTTACAACTATGTTTCAGGTAACGAGTAGTGATTGAGTAGAAGCTAGTGCTTGGAGTCTAGTGTAGTTCCTTAGTGGGTCATGCTCTGGTATATGTAACATCGGGACGGGATGTTTTACCTTGTTTTCATTTTTGGTTGTTGAACAATATTACATGTAATGTGTTACATGGTTTGCATGTTGTTAGATTTCTATCCGCTGCGAATTGTACAATGTTTTATTTTGATTAATAAATGAGCATGACAAGTTATTTTGGTGAATGGTGTGAAGTGTCAAGTGTGACACCCTGAAATTGCATATCTACTCTGATTCATATTTTGTTGTTTTAATTAATTATTGGGGTATTTTAGAAGGGTGTTACATTAGTGGTATCAGAGCATAGTCGGTCGAGTCGAGTCGTAATTATTCTGTTTCCCTGTATGTGATAGGTGTTGTGTAACCCTATCAGTACTTATTGTTTTAGCTTGTTGGGTTTTTCAGAATAAAGATGGCTGGAAGAGGTAGAGACGATGCTGCGATTGCTGAGGCTCTGGGTATGCTAGCTGGAGTACTTGGAGGGAATCCGAATGTTGTGGGATTGGGAGCTGCTCGTCAACTGAGTGAGTTCCAGAAGAACAATCCTCCAATGTTCAAGGGAGCATACGTTCCAGATGGTGCTCAGAAGTGGTTGAAGGAGATCGAGAGGATCTTCCGAGTGACTGAGTGTGCCGATAACCCGAAGGTACGCATATGCTGTCAGAGGAAGCAGATGATTGGTGGGTTGTTGCCCGCACTGAGTTGGAAGCTGCTGGGAGTGCTGAGATCACTTGGGAGGTGTTCAGAGAGAGATTCCTGAGGAAGTACTTTCCAGAGGATGTCAGAGGAAAGAAAGAGATGGAGTTCTTAGAATTGAAGCAGGGCAACCGGTCTGTTACTGAGTATGCTGCTAAGTTCACAGAGCTGTCGAAGTATTACACTCCCTATGATGAGGCTACTGGGGAATTTTCAAAATGTGTGAAGTTTGAGAACGGGTTACGTCCCGAGATCAAGCAGGCTATTGGGTATCAGCGGATTAGAGTGTTTTCTGACTTGGTTGACTGTTGCAGGATTTTTGAACAGGATACCAAGGCCAGAGCGGAGAGCTATCAGCAGAGGGTTGATAGGAAAGGCAAGAATCAGAATGATCGTGGGAAGCCGTATGCAGCTGGAAAAGGTTTCCAGAGACAGAGTGGGATGAAGAGACCTAGTGGGGGAGACTCTAGTGCCCCTGCTAAGTGTTACAGATGTGGTCAGGCTGGACATCGTATCCATGAGTGTACCAGTACTGAGAAGAAGTGTTTCAAGTGTGGCAAAGGTGGTCACTTGGCTGCAGAGTGCCGGTTGAAGACTATGACTTGTTTCAACTGTGGAGAGGTGGGTCATATTAGCCCACAGTGTCCTAAGCCGAAGAAAGAGAACCAGTCGGGAGGCAAGGTCTTTGCTTTATCGGGTTCTGAGACTTCTGCAGATGATCGTTTGATCCGAGGTACGTGTTATATTAATGGCTTTCCTCTTGTAGCTATTATTGACACAGGTGCGACTCATTCCTTTATATCTTTGGATTGTGCTGTGAAACTTAAATTAGAGATATCTGAGATGCATGGGAGTATGGTGATTGATACTCCTGCGAAGGGTTCAGTGACTACTACTTCAGTTTGTTTAAATTTCCCTTTGAGTATTTTTGGTAGAGACTTTGGGATGGACCTCGTGTGTCTTCCCCTAGTGCAGATTGATGTTATCCTGGGTATGAACTGGTTGGTGTTTAACCGAGTTTATATCAACTGTTTTGATAAGACTGTGATCTTTCCTGAGATTAAGGAAGGAAAGAGTTTGTTTCTATCAGCAAGGCAGGTGAATGAGGCAGTAGCAGATGGGGCAGAGTTGTTTATGCTGTTAGCGACTTTGGAGGCTAAAGATAAACTGGTAATTTGCGATCTAGTCGTGGTGTGTGATTTTCCTGATGTGTTTCCTGAAGAAGTGAATGAATTACCGCCAGAGCGTGAAGTTGAGTTCTCGATTGATTTGGTACCTGGTACTAGGCCGACGTCGATGGCTCCGTACCGTATGTCTGCTGTTGAGTTAACTGAATTGAAGAGTCAGCTGGAAGATCTGTTGGATAAGAAATTTATTCGTCCGAGTGTGTCACCATGGGGCGCACCAGTGTTATTGGTTAAGAAGAAAGAAGGTACTATGAGGTTGTGTGTGTGGACTACAGGCAACTGAATAAAGTGACGATCAAGAATCGGTATCCTTTGCCGAGGATTGATGATTTGATGGATCAGTTGGTTGGTGCGAGTGTGTTCAGCAAAATAGATTTGAGATCGGGGTATCATCAGATACGTGTGAAAACTGAGGATATTCAGAAGACTGCTTTCAGAACAAGGTATGGACATTATGAGTATTCTGTAATGCCTTTTGGTGTGACTAATGCGCCTGGGGTATTTATGGAGTATATGAATAGGATTTTCCATCCGTACCTAGACAAGTTTGTTGTGGTGTTTATTGACGATATTTTGGTGTATTCGAAATCTGAAGAAGAGCATGTTGAACATTTGAGAGTGGTTTTAGGAGTTCTACGAGAAAAGAAGTTATTTGCTAAACTGTCCAAGTGTGAATTTTGGTTAGAAGAGGTTAGTTTTCTTGGTCATGTGGTTTCAAGAGGTGGTGTTGCTGTTGATCCTTCTAAGGTAGAAGCGGTATCTAAGTGGGAAGCTCCGAAGTCAGTTTCTGAGATAAGGAGTTTTCTTGGACTTGCAGGTTATTATAGGAAATTCATTGAGGGATTTTCTAAGTTGGCGTTACCGTTGACGATGTTGACTAGAAAGGGGCAAGCGTTTGTTTGGGACTCAAAATGTGAAGAAGGTTTCCAAGAGTTAAAGAGAAGGTTAACTACTGCTCCTATTCTGATATTACCAAGTCCGTCGGAACCATTTGAGGTTTACTGTGATGCTTCATTGTTGGGTTTGGGTGGTGTTTTGATGCAGAATAAGCAGGTTGTAGCTTATGCTTCGAGACAACTGAAGGTTCATGAGAGGAACTATCCGACACACGATTTAGAGTTGGCAGCTGTGGTATTTGTTCTGAAGTTATGGAGGCATTACTTGTACGGGTCAAGATTTGAGGTTTTCAGTGATCATAAAAGTTTAAAGTATTTGTTTAATCAGAAAGAGCTGAATATGAGACAGAGGAGATGGTTAGAGTTTCTGAAGGATTATGACTTTGGTTTGAATTACCATCCGGGTAAAGCAAACGTAGTGGCTGATGCATTGAGTCGGAAATCATTGCATATGTCTATGTTAATGGTTAAGGAATTGGATTTAATTGAGCAGTTTAGAGACTTGAGTTTGGTGTGTGAGAGTACTCACAATAGTGTTAAATTGGGAATGTTGAAGTTAACGAGTGGTATTCTGGATGAGATTAGAGAGGGTCAGAAATCCGATGTGCTTTTGGTTGATAAGTTGACTCTAGTGAATCAAGGTCAAGGTGGTGAATTCAGAGTTGATGAGAATGGTGTTTTGAAATTTGGTAATCGGGTGTGTATTCCGGATGTTACCGAACTTAAGAAGAGTATTCTTGAGGAAGGACATCGTAGTGGCCTGAGTATTCATCCTGGGGCTACGAAGATGTATCATGATTTGAAAAAGTTATTTTGGTGGCCGGGAATGAAAAGAGAAATTGCGAGTTTTGTTTATTCTTGTTTGACTTGTCAGAATTCAAAGATTGAGCATCAGAAGCCATCTGGGCTAATGCAACCGTTGGCTATTCCAGAGTGGAAGTGGGATAGTATCAGTATGGATTTTGTTTCTGGTTTACCGAGGACAATTAAGAATTTTGAAGCTATTTGGGTGATTGTTGACAGATTGACAAAATCGGCTCATTTCATTCCGATCAGAATGGATTATCCGTTAGAGAGATTAGCTGAGTTGTATATTGAGAAAATTGTAAGTTTGCATGGTATTCCGTCGAGTATTGTTTCGGACAGAGATCCTAGATTTACATCGAAGTTCTGGGAAGGTTTGCAGAGGGCTTTGGGAACTAAGCTGAGATTGAGTTCTGCATATCATCCGCAGACTGATGGTCAGACTGAGAGGACGATTCAGTCACTGGAGGATCTTTTGAGGGCTTGTGTTTTGGAAAAGGAGGTGCTTGGGATTGTTATTTACCTTTGATTGAGTTTACCTACAACAATAGTTTTCATTCGAGCATTGGTATGGCACCGTTTGAAGCTTTGTATGGTAGGAGATGTCGGACACCTTTATGTTGGTATGAGTCCGGTGAGAGTGTTGTGGTTGGACCGGAGATTGTTCAACAAACTACGGAAAAGATTAAGATGATTCAGGAGAAGATGAGGATTGCTCAGAGTCGTCAGAAGAGTTATCACGACAAGAGGAGGAAGTCACTTGAGTTTCAAGAGGGAGATCATGTGTTTCTTCGTGTTACTCCGATAACTGGGGTTGGTCGAGCTTTGAAGTCGAAGAAGTTGACACCTCAATTTATTGGTCCTTATCAGATTTTGGAGAGGATAGGGGAGGTAGCCTATCGTATCGCTTTACCGCCGTCACTTGCGAATTTGCATGAGGTTTTTCATGTGTCTCAGTTGAGGAGGTACATTCCTGATTCGTCGCATGTGGTCCAAGTAGATGATGTACAGGTGAGAGATAACCTGACTGTTGAAACATCACCTATGAGGATCGAGGATCGAGAGTTGAAGCAGTTGCGGGGTAAAGAGATTGCTTTGGTAAAGGTAGCTTGGGGAGGACCGGCAGGTGGCAATGTGACTTGGGAACTTGAGAGTCAGATGAAGGAGTCTTATCCAGAGTTATTCGCTTGAGGTATGTTTTCGAGGGCGAAAACTCTTTTAGTGGGGGAGAGTTGTAACACCCCGATAAAATATGATAATTATTTAATTTAAGTTTAATAGTATATTATGATGATAATATGAATGAGAGGGTATTATTTTTCAAATAAAAGATAAACCATTCATATATATTATTATTAGTATATTTATTAATTTAATTTAATAATTGGAATATTATTGGATTATTATTATTGGAATAATAAAGTTGGAATTGGAACGATTTTTGGAATCAGTAAAGAGTCCCATTTGGTAAAAAGGTTGTTTACACGTGAAAACAGAGAACACGTAATAATTGGGAGAAAGAGAAGAAACTGAGAAAGGGAGAAGAAGAGGCTAGGGCTCAAGAGGAGAATTCACGATTGTTGAAGGTCAAAGAATCAATTGCCGGATTAACTCAGGTAAGGGGGGTTTATCGTCGTTTAATGGGTATTATGGGTTAACATGTAATGGGTAGTAATAAGCCATTGATTGACTCTAATTAGGTTTTGAGAAATACCCTTGAATTGTGATGAATAAATTACGTTAAAACTGTGAATGAATCTATAATTGGATGAGTCGTAATTTCCTGAACGTGTAGCTTTTTACGGAATCGAAATCGGAGGTCCGGAAGTCCTCCAACGGGGAAAATGCGGGTAATTCTGCATTCTGTTCGTGTTAGCGCAGGAACAGCTTTCTGTCTTGCGTTAACCGGTTAACCCAGGGTGTTAACCGGTTAACACTGTTATGATAATTAAAAAAATTAATTTCTGTCTTGCGTTAACGGGTTAACCCAGGGCGTTAACAGGTTAACACTGTTATGATAATTAAAATAATTAATTTCTGTCTTGCGTTAACCGGTTAACCCAGGGTGTTAACCGGTTAACACTGTTATAATTTGCCAAAAAGCGTATTCAGTCTTGCGTTAACGGGTTAACCCAGGGCGTTAACAGGTTAACACTGTTATAATTGCCAAAAAGCGTATTCTGTCTTGCGTTAACGGGTTAACCCAGGGCGTTAACAGGTTAACACTGTTGAAATACTGTAAAAATTGTATTCTGTCTTGCGTTAACAGGTTAACCAAATGCGTTAACAGGTTAACACTGTTTGAAAAGTGAAAATTTGATATTTAAATATTGTGTACATTCTGGAATGGAATTATGCGTACATATTTGATGATTGGCCTATATTGGTGAATGATATATTGCATGTATGATATAGTAGGGATCATTTCCCGTTGTTTTGAGCAGTATAGGTATTAGTAGAGTGTGCTAATACTGTGATTTATTATTTGGCATGGCATGATATGATTCTGTGATAAATATGCTGACGATGTATGATGGTATGCATAATGCTGTGAATATATCTATTATGTATGCAATTGTGGATGGACTGTTTATGGCTTAGAGTGTGAGCATATGTCCATTGTGGATTGTTGTTGATGGTTGCATGCTAGGTGATTTAGCGTGCATAGCATAGCCTTTATGGTGGTAGCTAATTCCCATGGTGAGGAATTAGTGAGTGAGTCACTAGGTCTCAAATGAGTGAGACTAGTGAGCTTGGTAGCCGTATCTGGGTTTGATCGGTGAGGTTGAACTATGTGTTCACGAATAGTCGGTACCGCATGCATGGAGTCTCATTTCATAATGTATGTATGGCGTATAATATGAATGGATGTATTCCAATATTATGCGTGTGTTTTGTGGTTGTGTTGAGTATGATTATGAGTTGGTATTGCCGTTGCTGAATGTGTGATATGATTAGGGTGATGAATGTGTTAATTTACTTAACATTACATGATATTTTATAATGCTTATTATATCGATTGAGGAACTCACCCTTACAACTATGTTTCAGGTAACGAGTAGTGATTGAGTAGAAGCTAGTGCTTGGAGTCTAGTGTAGTTCCTTAGTGGGTCATGCTCTGGTATATGTAACATCGGGACGGGATGTTTTACCTTGTTTTCATTTTTGGTTGTTGAACAATATTACATGTAATGTGTTACATGGTTTGCATGTTGTTAGATTTCTATCCGCTGCGAATTGTACAATGTTTTATTTTGATTAATAAATGAGCATGACAAGTTATTTTGGTGAATGGTGTGAAGTGTCAAGTGTGACACCCTGAAATTGCATATCTACTCTGATTCATATTTTGTTGTTTTAATTAATTATTGGGGTATTTTAGAAGGGTGTTACATTAGTGGTATCAGAGTGTCGCATCGCGCGAAAAACTGGCGGGAAAAGAAAGAACAACAGAGCCGCCACCGTGCGTTATTTATCCCAAAAGAGGGAAAGGAAACGCTCAGAGTAAACCTAGGAAAGAACATGGTCTCGCGACCAAAGAGAATGGGTTCGGGAGTCGGTTATGCGAAGGGAAGGTATTAGCACCCCTACGCATCCGTAGTACTCTACGGGATCCACGCGCAAAAGGAAGGAATATTGGTTGCTAAACACTGCTCAAATACTCACACACACTGGCTGAAAGAAACGCAAGAGACTGACTGAAACTGACTCGGCAGGATATCGTATCCTGGGCCTACTTAGTCTATCAGGCATAGACATCAGAGTCGAAGTAGTTCGGACTGGGGAAACGACACATGCTCGCTAGGATGTCGCATCCTATGCATACGTATCTTCTCGGACGAGAGAAGAATCAGAGCATTCGTAGCTCGGCTGATACGCACACAAACAGACACAGGCAAAGGCAAACATGGAGCCTGAATGCCAATCACTGGACTTACATCAGCATCCGAACCAAAACACACAAGAAGGCAAACATGGAGCCCAAATGCCAATCACTGGACTTACATTGACATCCGAACCTAAACACACGCACACTGGAACCCAAATGCCACTCGATGGACTTACATCAGCTTCCAAGCACACAACAACACAACAAGTTAATAGGGAGTCGGGGACTCGAGCCTATAACTGTCAGGCACACACTCCAACAAACAGACAAATAAATTGCTAAGGAGTCAGGCACTCGAGCCTAGCAACTGTCAAACAACACACACAAAAAAGAAAAAGGGCGCCCGGAGAGATCAGCTCAATCTCCTGCCTACATACTTCATCTGGTATGAAGATCAGGGCGATGTAGTTCCCCTACGCAGGGATAAGGGATTAGCCTAACCAGATAACAGAGGGAGACACAACTAGGGAGACTACGACTCGAGCCTAGATGTTATCATGCAAATTCGTCCCTAAGTTAAGGTTTCTAGCTAAATGGCACAAGGGCCGACCTATCCTAAGCATGGCTCACACAGGAAGCAAGCCACACACACTTAAATTGCACAGGAAGCAAGCCAAGTAAAACCTAACTTGCACAGGAAGCAAGTCTAAACTAATCCTAACTTGCACAGGAAGCAAGTCAAACAATCCTATCTTGCACAGGAAGCAAGTCAAACTATCCTAACTTGCACAGGAAGCAAGTCAAACAATCCTACAAGCACAGATAGCACACGCTATACACAAACAAGTGGCTCAAACAAGGGTTAGGTTTTAGTCAAGGGGTCATATCAACCTCGACAAACAAACCTCTGGAATGGGGTGAGGGTGCTCTTAACCTTGCCATTGAGGGGCTAAGGTGAAGCAGATGAAAGGTGAGTGAAGGTAAGACTTCACAGCTCTTATCCCTGGCCTGGGAGAGCTCAAGACAAGAATGTGTGGGTTCAGAAAGTAGGAACCCTTCTACACATTAAGACTGACTCAACTGTACAATTGTACAAGATCTTGGGTTTTTATCTGTAATGCATCAACACAGTGGTGTGAGCAAAGCAGATGACACACTGAATAGTGGGGGATAGATTGCATATCCCTACCTTCCACCAATTGCCTCTTCACTTAGGAGGTCTTTGACTCTATGCAAGGACAAAAGTAAACAGTCACAAACATTGCCTCTTAAGGAGGACTTCAGACAGTTGCCTGGCCAAGTAACAGGCCAGGTCTTCCAGACTACACGAAGTAAAAGAGACATACCTCAATGCAAATTGCTTATACAAGCAAAGCAAAGCAAAAAGTTCACAAGGAACTAAGCAACTAAAGCACCTGAAACAGTCAAGCAGATGTTAGTATGCAACTTCAAACAAAACAAACAGAAACAGACACCAATAGTTAATTGGAGGCACATGTATGTGCAAGGCACAAGGCTTAAGGCATGTGAGCCAAGCCACCTACAAAACAAATAGGTTAGACAATGATATTTAAGCAAGCTCAGTCAAATGAATTGGTCTTAATGGCCATTTGATGGTCAACCTGAAAACACAAGTTCAAAGGTGAGTACCAGGACCACTAGGGCAAGCCTAGGGTCAAAAGAGGATGAAAAAGTCAAAACAGCAAAGGATGAGTGTCCAAAATCATGTTCAAACCATTAAGAAACACAACCAATTGGATTCACATTCATATCAATCATCATCATCATTTTATGAACAAAAGAAGTCAAAACATGGCATTTAGAAGCTCATAGAAGTCAACAGCAAGACTTGAATCAAAAGCAATCCTAAACATTTCCAAAAATCATCAAATAAATCATGATCAATCACAATCCACAGAATGGTAAGCATGTCAAATTTCATCTCATTTGGACAAGTGGAAGGCAGTCAATGAAAATCAGAAAGTCAAAGCCATTTTGAACATGCTCAAAGAAGTCAACCAAACATACATCAACTTAGAAAAATCATAAGTCAAGAATGGTGTATGATAAATGAATGGGATCAAAACCATGGCAAAGATGAGGATGTCTAGTTATCACATGTAAAATTTCATGTCCATCCAATAAAGTATGAGAATTTCACAAATGAAATGGGAACATGTGTCACACAAAATCAACATATGACCAACCAGGGGAGAAAATCTCAAACAATTAGGAAATGCCTCAAATAATTCCAAGAAAATTCACATGTAAACTAGACATACAAGAGTAGGTGCATGCAAAAAATCAGATCAATTGGAGGTCAAGAAGCATGGTAATGAAAATCATCAAGTTGGTCATCAATGGTGTGACACAAATTGTCACACCCTAATTCAAAAAATCATAACTCTCAAACCACAAATGATAAATTCACAAACTCTACACCAAAATCACCATGAATGTGTCTAGTTTAAGCACAAAAATTTGGGAGCCATTGGATACATTCTCATCATTTCACAATTGATTTGGCAAAGTGTACAAAATTTGGTCACATGTCACAAACCCTAGCACCATTTGAAAACCACTCATCCAAAAATTCTGGAAAAATAATGATAAAAAAGTAGAGATCATGATGAACACAACACAAAAAATCCCATTGAATTTGGATCAAAAATGAGCAAGTTATGAATTTTGGAAGATTGGTAATCAAAGTGAAGAAATTAATGGGATTAATATTGAGAAAATGGCATTTTGGTAATATTTTGGCCCACTAAACTAAACACGGTCGTTTTGGCCTTACAAATGAAATGTTCCTATTGGTTAGAGGGAGAAAAGGGGCAGAACCTGGGCATCCAAACAAAATTAGGGTTTGTGAACAGTGCTTCACCCCTCCCAAAATCGAATTTCCCAATTTTCTCCCAAAAATGTCAATTGATTACACCATTGTAAACATCAAACAACACACAACAACATCCTAACATTGGTTTTCATTAATTTGAGCTATCCCTCAAGTTACATGCAAAATAAGTTTGGATCCTCAATGTTCATTTCAAAATAACTCAAACATCACTTGACCATTTGTAAAACTAAGACCATCCATGAAATCAGCATCAAAAGACCTACATTAAGCATGCACTAATTTCACAAAATAGAGAGATTGAAAATTTACCAATTTGGATGGACAGTAGAGTTTCAGCTATTGTTTGGTGTTGTTGAAGTGAAACAGTTGAAGCACAGCTATGCCTTGATGTATGATGAAGATGCCTTGGCTTGTGGATGCTTGGTTTTGATTGAAATTCCATCTGCCATGGTTGTATGCTTCTTTTAGAACAGTGCTGGCAAATGAACTTGTAGATGGAGGAAAGTGGTTGGCATGGACTTAAGATGTTGTTTGATAGATGAATTAGCCAAAACAAGGTCAGGGCATTTGGAGTTTTTGGACTGAGTTTAGAAAATGCAAGAAGAGGTTTGAGAGCATAAGGTTTTTAGGCTGTGTTGGATGATGCTAGCATGGTTCCAAAGTGTGAAATGGTGGTGAAAATGGTCAGGTCTAGGTTCTTGGTGCCTTTTGGAGTTTTTGACAGGTTTCTTTGATAAATGCTAAAGTGAGATTTTTGTTGGAGAGTAATTTTCTGTTTCAAAGTGTTTGATTGTGACTGCAGCTGGTTTCATGACAGGAAAATGATGGAAATGTTGCCAAGCCAGGCTCAGGTTCTCTTTAAGCTCTTTGACAGAAATGCCAAGATATGTTTTTGAGCGTGAATGAAGGTGGTGTTTTTTGGTCTGCTATTGGTTCAAAAAGGATGCTTGGATTGTGTTCAGTTAATAGTTCAGCATGATGAACAAAAGGTGAAAAGCAACCAAGGCCTAAGCTCTTTGAGTTTTTTGGGACAGACTTTGAAATGCACACCAAATGAAGCTTGAAAAAAAGTGTGAAGTTGATTGTGGTAGGGCTACAGGAAATGCAGTTTTGGGATGAGTTTTCTTATGTTGGTTGGTGTTTGTTGGTTATGTTATGTCATGTTGGTTGCAAGGCAAAGTTGGTTTACTGATGACAGATTTTCAAATGCCAAGAGGTGGTCTTTAGCACCAAGTATTTTCTGTTGTGGATGGTGGTTAGCTGGTCATGCTAAATGACAGAAAATGTGATGAAGAGGACCTGCTGTTTGGTGGTCCTTCTACTGTTGGCTGTTAGCAGTTTTTCCTCATGACAGGGAGAATGGTGTTTTTTCAATTTGCTGCCCTATGTTGCCTTTGGTTTGGCAAGGTTTTTGCTCTTTTGTGTTTGGACAGGAAATTTAGAAAATACACAAGCAAGGTGAGCTAGGCTTTGGTTATGCAGCTAAGGGTTTGTTCATGACAGAAAAGTTTGAATGCAAACAGCAGAATGAATTTTGAGAATATGATAGCATCCATCCATGAAGTCCTGTTGGTCTGGCCTTTGACAGGTTTTGGAGAAAAGAAAGCCTGCTATTGAGAACTTCCTTGGATGCTGCAGGGTTTGGTTTTTAAGGTGTCCTTGACAGAAAATTTGAGA
Source organism: Lathyrus oleraceus (assembly GCF_024323335.1). Taxonomy (NCBI): domain Eukaryota; kingdom Viridiplantae; phylum Streptophyta; class Magnoliopsida; order Fabales; family Fabaceae; genus Lathyrus; species Lathyrus oleraceus. The sequence goes on along the minus strand of NC_066584.1, from coordinate 457,487,846 downwards.
TGCAAAACAAAGGGTGGGTGCAGTTAGGATCCTTTTGGCTTTTTGCTTTTTTTGCTGATTTTGTTATGTTGGCTAGTTGATGCTGCAGGATTTGACAGTGTGGTTCCTTTTTACTGCTTGGGCCCAATGGTTTGTGGTTTGTTGGTTAGGTTGCAGGGTTGTAACTCTTTGGTATTTTTTGACAGAGAAACAGAAATGCATAGCAAGGGTGAGGTTTTAGAGGGTGTGACCAATGGCCTTTGGCTGCTGTGTTATGTTGGTTTGTGACAGGATTTCAGAATGATGAAATGGTAAAGGGAGACTTGGGAGAAAAAATGAGAGGACAGGTGTTTGGTCTTTAGGGTATTTTGTTAACTGTTTTAGAAATGCCAAGCAAACTGAAAATGCAAAAAGCAAACTGAATGCAGCTCTTGGATTTGTGAGTTTTGCAAGGCAGGTTTTTTCTTCTTGAGTTTTGACAGGTTTTTTTAAAATGCCAAAGCCAAAATCAAAATTGAGTGAGGATAGTTTTCTTGCTGGTTTGGAGGTTGGCTGCTAGTAGCTGCCACTGTCCTATGTTGACAGAAAATCCATCCTAAAACCTGCTGTGGAGTGCTGCTTCTGGTGGCAAGGCAATGTCCTTCAACTGTGGCAGTTTGACAGTTCCCTCCAACAGTGCCAAGGTGTGATTTTTTGCAGCATCCAATTTTCGTGGTATTGTGTAGCCTTGTGCATCCCAAAATGACAGAAAAACATGTTGCACAATGCTGCTAGGTCTGCTATGTGTAAATACAAGGTATGGTTCATGAATTGAATTTGTTGCAAACATGTCCTTTCTCCCCTAATTCCAAGCAAGTAAATATGGCCATATGTACTATTGGAGTATGGCTGCACAATAAGGCTTCAAAAGTGACAGAAGAATGATCAAGAATGCTGCTAGAAGTACCAAGCATGGCAAGGTCCATGGGAGTATGGTAGTAGCATAGTGAAATTTGTACTTTTCTTACAATTCAAGCAACCAAGTATGATTCACATGTGCTGCATATTTTGACTTTGCAAACACCTTCTAAATGACATTTCTGAGCTTTCCCAATTGGCCAAATGTTAAAAAAAATGTTTATATCAAAAAGTCAAACATTGGTCAAACTTGCATTTAAATGAGAAAAGTCAAAATATGCCATTTTGATTGGTGAAGTTTTGGCTCATGAAATTTATATTTTTGGAAAGAGGGGATCAAATGTGACTTGTAGGAAAAAACCCCACCAAAATTGGCCAAACGGTTTGAGAGATATGGCCCTTTGAAGTTCAAGATTTTCTGAAATCGATTCGATCATAACTTGCCAACCACACATGGGAATTGAGAGTTCTAGGACTTTTTGGAAATGGGAGAACAAGATCTTCAACTTTCATGTTGGGCAAAAATTCATTTGAGGCTTGTATCATGATGTAAGTTTGAGGATCAAAACTTTCCATTTTTGGTAAGTTTCAGTTACAGGCCCAGTTTCCATTTTGGGAAATTCACGATCTGGCTTCAAATTCCTCCATGATGGTGTTTGGCATGATATATGATGACTATTTGGACATGAATGAACTCTCACAACCCAATTCCAATCATCCAATCACTGATTAAATGGACAGTTGACCAACAGTTGACTTTTAGGGTTTCTGATTGATTGTGCATTGACTGATGACTTCAAAACCCTAATTCCTTGAGAACTTGACTTCAAATGATGTCCCAAGTTGTATGAACTCTTGATTATTGATCATGGTGCCCAAATTCCACAAGAATGACCACCATCCACTGCTTTGACTGACAGTTGACTTTTTAGGGTTTTTGACTGTCTGTGTATGAACTGCTGACCTCTGAGTCCTCAACCCTTGACCAAAATACTTCAAATAGACCTCCAAGCCATGTGAACTTGTTGGACAAACCCCAAGGCCTTGGTTCAATGAGAAATTCCTTTGCTTGCTTGGTTGACTGATCAGGAGATTAGTTTGACCTAATTCTTGATTGCTTGCTCTTGAGGCAACCGAGGGACAATGCAAATGCTATGCAATGGATCATGATATGCTATGACCTAATATGAAAATGTATGCATAATGATAGGTGCAAATTTGAGGTGCTACAGCTGCCCCTATTCAATCAGCTGGGAACCCGAATAGATGAGAGCAACGGCTGTCAGACTTTCAGGGTAAACAGGGATTGAATACCAAGAACCGTAGAATTTGCACAGTGCCGGGATCCACCAATGGAAACGTCCACTGGGATTTGATATTTATTACTGGGTATTTTGTTTTGTTTTTTGGTTTTCAGAGGGTATGGCCACATCCAGACATCACAACGATGACGAATGGGAATAGAAATCACAACTAGATGCCAACGGACAACTAGGAAAAACTCGACGTTTACCAAGACCAACGGAGAGGTAACCAGACATTAATGAATGATTGGGAGGGATACAACCACACGTCAACGGATGAAATGGGAAAAACTCAACGTTTACCAAGACCAACGGAGAGGTAACCAAATATTAATGAATGACTGGAAGGGATACAACCATACGTCAACGGATAACCGGGAAAAACTCGACGTTTATCGACACCAACGGAGAGGAGGAAACTCTACTGGGGAGAGTGAACACAACCAAATCATCAACGGATGATTGGGAAAAACTCGACGTTTATCGACACCAACGGAGAGGAGGAAACTCTACTGGGGAGAGTGAACACAACCAAATCATCAACGGATGATCGGGAAAAACTCGACGTTTATCGACACCAACGGAGAGGAGAATACTTCACTTGGGAAGGAGGACACAACCAAATCATCAACGGATGATCGGGAAAAACTCGACGTTTATCGACACCAACGGAGAGGAGGAAACTCTACTGGGGAGAGTGAACACAACCAAATCATCAACGGATGATTGGGAAAAACTCGACGTTTATCGACACCAACGGAGAGGAGAATACTTCACTTGGGAAGGAGGACACAACCAAATCATCAACGGATGATCGGGAAAAACTCGACGTTTATCGACACCAACGGAGAGGAGAATACTTCTTCGGTCTGAATACCGGAAAATTGGCCTTGTGCCATGAGTACATCGACCTGATCGTCGGAAACTCCTTCGGTCTGAATACCGGAAAATTGGCCTTGTGCCATGAGTGCATCGACCTGATCGTCGGAAACTCCTTCGGTCTGAATACCAGAAAATTGGCCTTGTGCCATGAGTACATCGACCTGATCGTCGGAAACTCCTTCGGTCTGAATACCGGAAAATTGGCCTTGTGCCATGAGTACATCGACCTGATCGTCGGAAACTCCTTTGGTCTGAATACCGGGAAAACATAAGACATATTATCTATAGCCGTCAAAACGTAGATAATACACTCGCATGGAAGATTATCCATAGCCGGGTTGTAGGTTGTTAAATGAATAATTGACCGAAAAGAGAGGCATCTAGGTACCAGACTAGGTATGCAAAAGATGACCAATCAAAAGAGGATAAAGTTGCTAGCTCGGAGCAAGTATCCAAAAAGAAAGTGAAGACCCAATGGGGACAATACTGCTTGATCGAGGCAAGTATCCAGAGGGGAAAGAATATCAATATCACAAACCGGATACTGATAACTGCAAAGAGGGGATTACATCTACCGGTTTGTAGGCAGAAAACCACGGAAAAGTAACTAGTCATCGATAGGATGAGCACAAAGGGTTAATTCCAACAAGGGGAGGAAAGTGGGATTTTACAACTACCAGCTAGTGGGTAGAAAACCACAAAGATAGGACTTACAACTACCAGTTTGTAGGTAGAGGCCACAAATTCCGCTGAGGATGAAATGAATGAGTGCCGGTTAGTGAACGACTATTCATTTATGCCCCAGGGAAGTACAGGAGACAGCCAACAGGAAGCCAATTTAGGATCGATCCAAAAAGGCAGACTGAAACAAGACTCATCCTAATGAGGAAAGAACTCAATAGGGAAAACCCATCCCAATGTGTGTTGGAAGGGAACGGAAGCAATCGTCATCCACGAGGACGTATCTCAGTGGGGAAATGGCAGGAAAAGATTGACACTTTCTGCTTAAGGGGTAGACTCTACATGGAGAGATCAGACACACCCATATCTGCTTAAGGAAAAAGACCCAAGCTGGCAAGACACTAACAATTGGGAGTAACACTGATGGGGATACCCACTCGACCGAGGAATCACTTGTTCGGAAAACACCAACCTCTCGACCATGTTGGCGACCCAATTCTGAAGCCGATCCAATGGCGCGATGCTAAACTCTTTCCAACAACCCAATCTCGGATGGTCGCCACGGCCTAGGGCTAATGGATATGCTTGCTATGTTGATGCATGAGTTTTTCCTTGTTTTACACAATGCCCCATGATCATGGAAATGCTATGCACTAATGATGCAATATGCTATGCTTATCTAGATGATGAATGCATAAACACACGTCTTTTTTAGAGACAACACCGGGGAACTCCAGGAACTGTGCTGGGGATCCTATAACCATGTCAACTTCCATTCTGCTGGGGAGAGACAAACCTTGCTGGGAAAAAACCATCAACACAACCTCTGCTGGGAAGACAACAGACTTGGAAAACAATCACAACTCCGCTGGGGATGCCGATATCAGTCTACTACAGAAACCCGTCCAATCCACTGGTAGGATGAACTCTGCTGGAGAAATAAATGCTACTCCATTAGGGACGACCCAACCAATCCATATGTAGGAGAATCACTGCTGGAGATGTATTTCATGAGACCCGCTCCACTCGGGGAACTTGCTGAGGAAAAACCACACCATTCTGCTGAGGAGAACGATCCTAGTGGAGAGAACAACAATAGTGGCGAGAGTAACAAATCTGTCGAGGATGATAGCACGTCATATCATACTGGAGATGAATTCTCACAAACCTGCTTGGGATAAGCACTCACGGCCACACCGGAGATGATAGCGTCACAAAACCAATTGTTGGGGAACACACCAACGGTCTACAGATAAACTCCACTAGGGGACTCCCGGGGAAAATAGCTGCCAGGCGCTCAGCGGGGATTCTCAACTGGGGAAATTTGCAAGCATAAGCCTGCTGGGGAGAAGCAATCCTTAGATCTGCTGGGGAAAGAAGGTACTGTCTACAGGCATCTCTGCAGGGGAAACAACTCTGATAGCTTCAATACTGACTTGGGCTGGGGACGTGATAACCTTCAGGCTTGCTGAGGAGACAACGATCTTGAATCTGCCAGGGAGATCACACTTTCAATCCTCTGGGGAGATACAGCCTGCTGGACAGGGATGTCGGTCGACTCGTCGAACACTAGTATCCATCATCCACCCATAGTGCTGACTTTCCACTTTTAAGAACTCCCAGACTCTTCTGGACTTTTCTGCTCCATCATCTTGTATTCCCAACTCGTTCGTACTTCACGGAGGTTGAACTCTTGGGATTTATACATACTTTCCAATCATCAGACTTTGAAGAGTCTTCTTGATTAATTTTCCAGGACCGTGGTCAACTATCCGTTGCCCCTAATCAGGCTCTGCACAAGAGATCGTCAGATAAAAGAACGTGCCCCAGGTATGCCCCATGATAAGGCTCAAACAGCACTCTACTGGGGATGCCCCACAATAGAGCTAATAGGGACTTGGAGGGAGAAATGTTGCACTACTGGGGACATGAAGATGAACATCTTCAAACAACACTGCGTCGGGCAACTTCACTGAGGAAAGACCATACGAGGTTCTGCAGGACAAAGATACAGTCATGCTCGAGATACGAACAATTGTCTTATCCGTTGGTAATCATACCACCCTTGGGAGAGCACTGTGGGTCTCCTAAGTATCCTTCCATCATTGTGAACGTTCGCTTTGTTTAAGAACAGTTTTTGTGAAAAATTTGTTTATTTTGAAAACAATGATACTTTATCAATTAAAACATGCAAAACGTTTGTTGAGTTGAAACAAATAAGAGTGCAAATAATTGGATAAAAGCTCAAATTGATGTGATGGGATGGTAGTCTGCAAAGGGCGAGACTCCATAGATCTGTACAAGTTTGAAATCGGTGATATATATTGGAGAGGGCTACATTGAGCATAATGACCTTTCCTCTACCATTCTGAATTTTCGATGTATTCAGAGCTTTAGTCGACGACGAATCGAGAATTCCTGACGGATGACATATATAGAGCACAGTCTTGTCAAGGTGCAGTTACTTGCCAAATCCCTAATTTTTGCCTAGATTGCCCCAGTGTGAGGTGTTCAATCTAGCGGGATGCAAATTCCTTTTTCAATGTCTCTAACTTTTGCCTGGATCGCCCTTTCGGGTTTTCAATCCACCGAGACGCTCCTTTTTGCCTAAGTCGCCCTTTGGGGTGTTCGACTTAGCGAGCTTTTACTTTTTTTTTTGTTTTTTTTTGTTTTAGGCGAAGTATTTCTTGACTGCATCTGGAATTCACAGGACGAGTGAACTTCTCCGTTGTTGTAAGTGTCAAAACATTGCCTGAAGAGGCTCTCTTGAAAACGTATGGACGTTCTTAGCTTGGAGTCCACTTGCCCCTGGAATCGGGCACGAAAGACAAGACTTTCTTGAGCACAAGGTCCCTCGGAACACACGAGCCTTGACCTTCTTGTCGAATGCTTTTTCACTCTCTGCTGATATGACTGACCATGACACATGGCAGTTGATCTCTTCTTTTTGATCGAATTCAGCATCAGCCAACTTGGGACTTTGAGGGTGCTATTTTCTTTTATTTCTTTCCTTTCTTTTTCTTTCTTTTGATTTGGATTTCTTTTGATTTGGTTTTGCACCCTCCTCTTTCTTTCTTTTTTTCTTTTTTTTTTTGTTTTTGATAATGCCCCAGTTGGCTGTTCTGCCGATTCTCGAGATGCAGCTGAGTGATCTTCTTCTCTTGCTCAAGAAGTCGGGAAATCTCGTCAGGAATCCCTTCAACATCATCTTCGTCCGCTTCGAATACAGGGAATTCAAAATTGGGAGATGACGTCCGATCACTATGTTCAATGGGTTTGAGAAACAACCTGCATAGTGATTTGATATGAAAAGCTCTTTGAAAATCAAACAAGACAATCGTTATGCAGATGAAAAGATTGCTTTTATTTTTGTTTTTTAGGGTTTTTTGTGATCACCAATTTCATGCAAAAAGCGAAAAGGGAAAACAAATGGAAAAACAAATGCTTAACATGAATTTATTTGAATGAAAATATCATTGCACAAAATGTTGCCAACAATGTCATCACTTCTCCTTTTGGCATGGGAGAAGGGTTTTTAAACAAAGTGATTATTACTCTGACTTATGAACAACTGTAGGAAAGCCCACAGTGACCCGATTGTGATAGATCCCTCCAGGGATGACAACTGTCAGTATCCTTTGCATCAGTGTCATGAACCGGGCCATGTTTGCCCTCATTTCGGCCAATTCTGCTTGAACCTGATCCACACTCCTCTGATGATTGAGTTTGGTTGAGTAGCGGTGCGGACGATGATCAACAATCCTCTCTCAGTCAAAACCCAAAGTGAGAAGTCTCTCCCAAGCATGTCTGCAATGCAAGGATGATATGTGCATGATATGCATATGATGCGAATGCTATTTTATCATGAATGATCCTGAAAAGGATATGAGTATGCGAATTAACTTTCTCTTTTTTATGCATTACTATTTTTTTTGAAAATAAACATGCTATAATGCAAATGATGCAACATGACTGGTCAGGCTGTGCGTCTCAAGGCACAGGGTCGAAGCTTCAGCTTGAACTCGGAGTCACAATCCGTCTGAAACCCAAAGTCATCTGAGGAACTGTCATCTGAACCCATTCTTAGAAACCAAATCATCATCTGAACGAGTACCCTCAAATTCAGCCCAGGGATCCGAAATAAACGGAACCCTCTGATCAATACCAGGGTCAAACCTCCGGCGTCCAGAAACATATGTCCAGAATTCATAGTCACCATCAGTACCGGGAGTCACCAACTGTACCTGTTAAAATGAACAAACCCTTCCCCACTCACGGGTGTCATCTAGGCCAGGGTAAGGTCGAGAGAAACGCAGCATAAATAACCTTTCGTGGAATATCATCCTGTGCACACCCGATGTATGCACCGATAATATCCCACCAGGGTCTGAACTGCTCGTGATATCAATGTTCCGCCAAGTGGCGCCATACCACCCGCTTCCCATGAATCACTCTATTCCTAGGTTTCCTAGATTTCACTCATAGCCTGGGTATTGGGCCTTTTACCTCGAGTAACTCCCACCCCAAACAGAGAAACACAGCACAACCAGCAGATGAATATGAATAAATGCAAACATTAATGCAAACAATAAATGCAAACAGTAAATGCAAATATATACAAATGAATGCAATAAATAAACACAGCACAAAGCAACCAAACCCTAACCTAGAGAGCGCTAGGAGAGACTCGCTCAGGGAAGATGGACCAGCACAGGTCAACTTCTCGGAAATGTCCCCAGCAGAGTCGCCAGCTGTCGCATCGCGCGAAAAACCGGCGGGAAAAGAAAGAACAACAGAGCCGCCACCGTGCGTTATTTATCCCAAAAGAGGGAAAGGAAACGCTCAGAGTAAACCTAGGAAAAGACATGGTCTCGCGACCAAAGAGAATGGGTTCGGGAGTCGGTTATGCGAAGGGAAGGTATTAGCACCCCTACGCATCCGTAGTACTCTACGGGATCCACGCGCAAAAGGAAGGAATATTGGTTGCTAAACACTGCTCAAATACTCACACACACTGGCTGAAAGAAACGCAAGAGACTGACTGAAACTGACTCGGCAGGATATCGTATCCTGGGCCTACTTAGTCTATCAGGCATAGACATCAGAGTCGAAGTAGTTCGGACTGGGGAAACGACACATGCTCGCTAGGATGTCGCATCCTATGCATACGTATCTTCTCGGACGAGAGAAGAATCAGAGCATTCGTAGCTCGGCTGATACGCACACAAACAGACACAGGCAAAGGCAAACATGGAGCCTGAATGCCAATCACTGGACTTACATCAGCATCCGAACCAAAACACACAAGAAGGCAAACATGGAGCCCAAATGCCAATCACTGGACTTACATTGACATCCGAACCTAAACACACGCACACTGGAACCCAAATGCCACTCGATGGACTTACATCAGCTTCCAAGCACACAACAACACAACAAGTTAATAGGGAGTCGGGGACTCGAGCCTATAACTGTCAGGCACACACTCCAACAAACAGACAAATAAATTGCTAAGGAGTCAGGCACTCGAGCCTAGCAACTGTCAAACAACACACACAAAAAAGAAAAAGGGCGCCCGGAGAGATCAGCTCAATCTCCTGCCTACATACTTCATCTGGTATGAAGATCAGGGCGATGTAGTTCCCCTACGCAGGGATAAGGGATTAGCCTAACCAGATAACAGAGGGAGACACAACTAGGGAGACTACGACTCGAGCCTAGATGTTATCATGCAAATTCGTCCCTAAGTTAAGGTTTCTAGCTAAATGGCACAAGGGCCGACCTATCCTAAGCATGGCTCACACAGGAAGCAAGCCACACACACTTAAATTGCACAGGAAGCAAGCCAAGTAAAACCTAACTTGCACAGGAAGCAAGTCTAAACTAATCCTAACTTGCACAGGAAGCAAGTCAAACAATCCTATCTTGCACAGGAAGCAAGTCAAACTATCCTAACTTGCACAGGAAGCAAGTCAAACAATCCTACAAGCACAGATAGCACACGCTATACACAAACAAGTGGCTCAAACAAGGGTTAGGTTTTAGTCAAGGGGTCATATCAACCTCGACAAACAAACCTCTGGAATGGGGTGAGGGTGCTCTTAACCTTGCCATTGAGGGGCTAAGGTGAAGCAGATGAAAGGTGAGTGAAGGTAAGACTTCACAGCTCTTATCCCTGGCCTGGGAGAGCTCAAGACAAGAATGTGTGGGTTCAGAAAGTAGGAACCCTTCTACACATTAAGACTGACTCAACTGTACAATTGTACAAGATCTTGGGTTTTTATCTGTAATGCATCAACACAGTGGTGTGAGCAAAGCAGATGACACACTGAATAGTGGGGGATAGATTGCATATCCCTACCTTCCACCAATTGCCTCTTCACTTAGGAGGTCTTTGACTCTATGCAAGGACAAAAGTAAACAGTCACAAACATTGCCTCTTAAGGAGGACTTCAGACAGTTGCCTGGCCAAGTAACAGGCCAGGTCTTCCAGACTACACGAAGTAAAAGAGACATACCTCAATGCAAATTGCTTATACAAGCAAAGCAAAGCAAAAAGTTCACAAGGAACTAAGCAACTAAAGCACCTGAAACAGTCAAGCAGATGTTAGTATGCAACTTCAAACAAAACAAACAGAAACAGACACCAATAGTTAATTGGAGGCACATGTATGTGCAAGGCACAAGGCTTAAGGCATGTGAGCCAAGCCACCTACAAAACAAATAGGTTAGACAATGATATTTAAGCAAGCTCAGTCAAATGAATTGGTCTTAATGGCCATTTGATGGTCAACCTGAAAACACAAGCTCAAAGGTGAGTACCAGGACCACTAGGGCAAGCCTAGGGTCAAAAGAGGATGAAAAAGTCAAAACAGCAAAGGATGAGTGTCCAAAATCATGTTCAAACCATTAAGAAACACAACCAATTGGATTCACATTCATATCAATCATCATCATCATTTTATGAACAAAAGAAGTCAAAACATGGCATTTAGAAGCTCATAGAAGTCAACAGCAAGACTTGAATCAAAAGCAATCCTAAACATTTCCAAAAATCATCAAATAAATCATGATCAATCACAATCCACAGAATGGTAAGCATGTCAAATTTCATCTCATTTGGACAAGTGGAAGGCAGTCAATGAAAATCAGAAAGTCAAAGCCATTTTGAACATGCTCAAAGAAGTCAACCAAACATACATCAACTTAGAAAAATCATAAGTCAAGAATGGTGTATGATAAATGAATGGGATCAAAACCATGGCAAAGATGAGGATGTCTAGTTATCACATGTAAAATTTCATGTCCATCCAATAAAGTATGAGAATTTCACAAATGAAATGGGAACATGTGTCACACAAAATCAACATATGACCAACCAGGGGAGAAAATCTCAAACAATTAGGAAATGCCTCAAATAATTCCAAGAAAATTCACATGTAAACTAGACATACAAGAGTAGGTGCATGCAAAAAATCAGATCAATTGGAGGTCAAGAAGCATGGTAATGAAAATCATCAAGTTGGTCATCAATGGTGTGACACAAATTGTCACACCCTAATTCAAAAAATCATAACTCTCAAACCACAAATGATAAATTCACAAACTCTACACCAAAATCACCATGAATGTGTCTAGTTTAAGCACAAAAAATTTGGGAGCCATTGGATACATTCTCATCATTTCACAATTGATTTGGCAAAGTGTACAAAATTTGGTCACATGTCACAAACCCTAGCACCATTTAAAAACCACTCATCCAAAAATTCTGGAAAAATAATGATAAAAAAGTAGAGATCATGATGAACACAACACAAAAAATCCCATTGAATTTGGATCAAAAATGAGCAAGTTATGAATTTTGGAAGATTGGTAATCAAAGTGAAGAAATTAATGGGATTAATATTGAGAAAATGGCATTTTGGTAATATTTTGGCCCACTAAACTAAACACGGTCGTTTTGGCCTTACAAATGAAATGTTCCTATTGGTTAGAGGGAGAAAAGGGGCAGAACCTGGGCATCCAAACAAAATTAGGGTTTGTGAACAGTGCTTCACCCCTCCCAAAATCGAATTTCCCAATTTTCTCCCAAAAATGTCAATTGATTACACCATTGTAAACATCAAACAACACACAACAACATCCTAACATTGGTTTTCATTAATTTGAGCTATCCCTCAAGTTACATGCAAAATAAGTTTGGATCCTCAATGTTCATTTCAAAATAACTCAAACATCACTTGACCATTTGTAAAACTAAGACCATCCATGAAATCAGCATCAAAAGACCTACATTAAGCATGCACTAATTTCACAAAATAGAGAGATTGAAAATTTACCAATTTGGATGGACAGTAGAGTTTCAGCTATTGTTTGGTGTTGTTGAAGTGAAACAGTTGAAGCACAGCTATGCCTTGATGTATGATGAAGATGCCTTGGCTTGTGGATGCTTGGTTTTGATTGAAATTCCATCTGCCATGGTTGTATGCTTCTTTTAGAACAGTGCTGGCAAATGAACTTGTAGATGGAGGAAAGTGGTTGGCATGGACTTAAGATGTTGTTTGATAGATGAATTAGCCAAAACAAGGTCAGGGCATTTGGAGTTTTTGGACTGAGTTTAGAAAATGCAAGAAGAGGTTTGAGAGCATAAGGTTTTTAGGCTGTGTTGGATGATGCTAGCATGGTTCCAAAGTGTGAAATGGTGGTGAAAATGGTCAGGTCTAGGTTCTTGGTGCCTTTTGGAGTTTTTGACAGGTTTCTTTGATAAATGCTAAAGTGAGATTTTTGTTGGAGAGTAATTTTCTGTTTCAAAGTGTTTGATTGTGACTGCAGCTGGTTTCATGACAGGAAAATGATGGAAATGTTGCCAAGCCAGGCTCAGGTTCTCTTTAAGCTCTTTGACAGAAATGCCAAGATATGTTTTTGAGCGTGAATGAAGGTGGTGTTTTTTGGTCTGCTATTGGTTCAAAAAGGATGCTTGGATTGTGTTCAGTTAATAGTTCAGCATGATGAACAAAAGGTGAAAAGCAACCAAGGCCTAAGCTCTTTGAGTTTTTTGGGACAGACTTTGAAATGCACACCAAATGAAGCTTGAAAAAAAGTGTGAAGTTGATTGTGGTAGGGCTACAGGAAATGCAGTTTTGGGATGAGTTTTCTTATGTTGGTTGGTGTTTGTTGGTTATGTTATGTCATGTTGGTTGCAAGGCAAAGTTGGTTTACTGATGACAGATTTTCAAATGCCAAGAGGTGGTCTTTAGCACCAAGTATTTTCTGCTGTGGATGGTGGTTAGCTGGTCATGCTAAATGACAGAAAATGTGATGAAGAGGACCTGCTGTTTGGTGGTCCTTCTACTGTTGGCTGTTAGCAGTTTTTCCTCATGACAGGGAGAATGGTGTTTTTTCAATTTGCTGCCCTATGTTGCCTTTGGTTTGGCAAGGTTTTTGCTCTTTTGTGTTTGGACAGGAAATTTAGAAAATACACAAGCAAGGTGAGCTAGGCTTTGGTTATGCAGCTAAGGGTTTGTTCATGACAGAAAAGTTTGAATGCAAACAGCAGAATGAATTTTGAGAATATGATAGCATCCATCCATGAAGTCCTGTTGGTCTGGCCTTTGACAGGTTTTGGAGAAAAGAAAGCCTGCTATTGAGAACTTCCTTGGATGCTGCAGGGTTTGGTTTTTAAGGTGTCCTTGACAGAAAATTTGAGATGCAAAACAAAGGGTGGGTGCAGTTAGGATCCTTTTGGCTTTTTGCTTTTTTTGCTGATTTTGTTATGTTGGCTAGTTGATGCTGCAGGATTTGACAGTGTGGTTCCTTTTTACTGCTTGGGCCCAATGGTTTGTGGTTTGTTGGTTAGGTTGCAGGGTTGTAACTCTTTGGTATTTTTTGACAGAGAAACAGAAATGCATAGCAAGGGTGAGGTTTTAGAGGGTGTGACCAATGGCCTTTGGCTGCTGTGTTATGTTGGTTTGTGACAGGATTTCAGAATGATGAAATGGTAAAGGGAGACTTGGGAGAAAAAATGAGAGGACAGGTGTTTGGTCTTTAGGGTATTTTGTTAACTGTTTTAGAAATGCCAAGCAAACTGAAAATGCAAAAAGCAAACTGAATGCAGCTCTTGGATTTGTGAGTTTTGCAAGGCAGGTTTTTTCTTCTTGAGTTTTGACAGGTTTTTTTAAAATGCCAAAGCCAAAATCAAAATTGAGTGAGGATAGTTTTCTTGCTGGTTTGGAGGTTGGCTGCTAGTAGCTGCCACTGTCCTATGTTGACAGAAAATCCATCCTAAAACCTGCTGTGGAGTGCTGCTTCTGGTGGCAAGGCAATGTCCTTCAACTGTGGCAGTTTGACAGTTCCCTCCAACAGTGCCAAGGTGTGATTTTTTGCAGCATCCAATTTTCGTGGTATTGTGTAGCCTTGTGCATCCCAAAATGACAGAAAAACATGTTGCACAATGCTGCTAGGTCTGCTATGTGTAAATACAAGGTATGGTTCATGAATTGAATTTGTTGCAAACATGTCCTTTCTCCCCTAATTCCAAGCAAGTAAATATGGCCATATGTACTATTGGAGTATGGCTGCACAATAAGGCTTCAAAAGTGACAGAAGAATGATCAAGAATGCTGCTAGAAGTACCAAGCATGGCAAGGTCCATGGGAGTATGGTAGTAGCATAGTGAAATTTGTACTTTTCTTACAATTCAAGCAACCAAGTATGATTCACATGTGCTGCATATTTTGACTTTGCAAACACCTTCTAAATGACATTTCTGAGCTTTCCCAATTGGCCAAATGTTAAAAAAAATGTTTATATCAAAAAGTCAAACATTGGTCAAACTTGCATTTAAATGAGAAAAGTCAAAATATGCCATTTTGATTGGTGAAGTTTTGGCTCATGAAATTTATATTTTTGGAAAGAGGGGATCAAATGTGACTTGTAGGAAAAAACCCCACCAAAATTGGCCAAACGGTTTGAGAGATATGGCCCTTTGAAGTTCAAGATTTTCTGAAATCGATTCGATCATAACTTGCCAACCACACATGGGAATTGAGAGTTCTAGGACTTTTTGGAAATGGGAGAACAAGATCTTCAACTTTCATGTTGGGCAAAAATTCATTTGAGGCTTGTATCATGATGTAAGTTTGAGGATCAAAACTTTCCATTTTTGGTAAGTTTCAGTTACAGGCCCAGTTTCCATTTTGGGAAATTCACGATCTGGCTTCAAATTCCTCCATGATGGTGTTTGGCATGATATATGATGACTATTTGGACATGAATGAACTCTCACAACCCAATTCCAATCATCCAATCACTGATTAAATGGACAGTTGACCAACAGTTGACTTTTAGGGTTTCTGATTGATTGTGCATTGACTGATGACTTCAAAACCCTAATTCCTTGAGAACTTGACTTCAAATGATGTCCCAAGTTGTATGAACTCTTGATTATTGATCATGGTGCCCAAATTCCACAAGAATGACCACCATCCACTGCTTTGACTGACAGTTGACTTTTTAGGGTTTTTGACTGTCTGTGTATGAACTGCTGACCTCTGAGTCCTCAACCCTTGACCAAAATACTTCAAATAGACCTCCAAGCCATGTGAACTTGTTGGATAAACCCCAAGGCCTTGGTTCAATGAGAAATTCCTTTGCTTGCTTGGTTGACTGATCAGGAGATTAGTTTGACCTAATTCTTGATTGCTTGCTCTTGAGGCAACCGAGGGACAATGCAAATGCTATGCAATGGATCATGATATGCTATGACCTAATATGAAAATGTATGCATAATGATAGGTGCAAATTTGAGGTGCTACACAGAGCATAGTCGGTCGAGTCGAGTCGTAATTATTCTGTTTCCCTGTATGTGATAGGTGTTGTGTAACCCTATCAGTACTTATTGTTTTAGCTTGTTGGGTTTTTCAGAATAAAGATGGCTGGAAGAGGTAGAGACGATGCTGCGATTGCTGAGGCTCTGGGTATGCTAGCTGGAGTACTTGGAGGGAATCCGAATGTTGTGGGATTGGGAGCTGCTCGTCAACTGAGTGAGTTCCAGAAGAACAATCCTCCAATGTTCAAGGGAGCATACGATCCAGATGGTGCTCAGAAGTGGTTGAAGGAGATCGAGAGGATCTTCCGAGTGACTGAGTGTGCCGATAACCCGAAGGTACGCATATGCTGTCAAAGGAAGCAGATGATTGGTGGGTTGTTGCCCGCACTGAGTTGGAAGCTGCTGGGAGTGCTGAGATCACTTGGGAGGTGTTCAGAGAGAGATTCCTGAGGAAGTACTTTCCAGAGGATGTCAGAGGAAAGAAAGAGATGGAGTTCTTAGAATTGAAGCAGGGCAACCGGTCTGTTACTGAGTATGCTGCTAAGTTCACAGAGCTGTCGAAGTATTACACTCCCTATGATGAGGCTACTGGGGAATTTTCAAAATGTGTGAAGTTTGAGAACGGGTTACGTCCCGAGATCAAGCAGGCTATTGGGTATCAGCGGATTAGAGTGTTTTCTGACTTGGTTGACTGTTGCAGGATTTTTGAACAGGATACCAAGGCCAGAGCGGAGAGCTATCAGCAGAGGGTTGATAGGAAAGGCAAGAATCAGAATGATCGTGGGAAGCCGTATGCAGCTGGAAAAGGTTTCCAGAGACAGAGTGGGATGAAGAGACCTAGTGGGGGAGACTCTAGTGCCCCTGCTAAGTGTTACAGATGTGGTCAGGCTGGACATCGTATCCATGAGTGTACCAGTACTGAGAAGAAGTGTTTCAAGTGTGGCAAAGGTGGTCACTTGGCTGCAGAGTGCCGGTTGAAGACTATGACTTGTTTCAACTGTGGAGAGGTGGGTCATATTAGCCCACAGTGTCCTAAGCCGAAGAAAGAGAACCAGTCGGGAGGCAAGGTCTTTGCTTTATCGGGTTCTGAGACTTCTGCAGATGATCGTTTGATCCGAGGTACGTGTTATATTAATGGCTTTCCTCTTGTAGCTATTATTGACACAGGTGCGACTCATTCCTTTATATCTTTGGATTGTGCTGTGAAACTTAAATTAGAGATATCTGAGATGCATGGGAGTATGGTGATTGATACTCCTGCGAAGGGTTCAGTGACTACTACTTCAGTTTGTTTAAATTTCCCTTTGAGTATTTTTGGTAGAGACTTTGGGATGGACCTCGTGTGTCTTCCCCTAGTGCAGATTGATGTTATCCTGGGTATGAACTGGTTGGTGTTTAACCGAGTTTATATCAACTGTTTTGATAAGACTGTGATCTTTCCTGAGATTAAGGAAGGAAAGAGTTTGTTTCTATCAGCAAGGCAGGTGAATGAGGCAGTAGCAGATGGGGCAGAGTTGTTTATGCTGTTAGCGACTTTGGAGG
This sequence comes from Lathyrus oleraceus, assembly GCF_024323335.1. NCBI lineage: Eukaryota > Viridiplantae > Streptophyta > Magnoliopsida > Fabales > Fabaceae > Lathyrus > Lathyrus oleraceus. The sequence continues at coordinate 457,470,734 of NC_066584.1, read as the reverse complement.
CTAAAGATAAACTGGTAATTTGCGATCTAGTCGTGGTGTGTGATTTTCCTGATGTGTTTCCTGAAGAAGTGAATGAATTACCGCCAGAGCGTGAAGTTGAGTTCTCGATTGATTTGGTACCTGGTACTAGGCCGACGTCGATGGCTCCGTACCGTATGTCTGCTGTTGAGTTAACTGAATTGAAGAGTCAGCTGGAAGATCTGTTGGATAAGAAATTTATTCGTCCGAGTGTGTCACCATGGGGCGCACCAGTGTTATTGGTTAAGAAGAAAGAAGGTACTATGAGGTTGTGTGTGTGGACTACAGGCAACTGAATAAAGTGACGATCAAGAATCGGTATCCTTTGCCGAGGATTGATGATTTGATGGATCAGTTGGTTAGTGCGAGTGTGTTCAGCAAAATAGATTTGAGATCGGGGTATCATCAGATACGTGTGAAAACTGAGGATATTCAGAAGACTGCTTTCAGAACAAGGTATGGACATTATGAGTATTCTGTAATGCCTTTTGGTGTGACTAATGCGCCTGGGGTATTTATGGAGTATATGAATAGGATTTTCCATCCGTACCTAGACAAGTTTGTTGTGGTGTTTATTGACGATATTTTGGTGTATTCGAAATCTGAAGAAGAGCATGTTGAACATTTGAGAGTGGTTTTAGGAGTTCTACGAGAAAAGAAGTTATTTGCTAAACTGTCCAAGTGTGAATTTTGGTTAGAAGAGGTTAGTTTTCTTGGTCATGTGGTTTCAAGAGGTGGTGTTGCTGTTGATCCTTCTAAGGTAGAAGCGGTATCTAAGTGGGAAGCTCCGAAGTCAGTTTCTGAGATAAGGAGTTTTCTTGGACTTGCAGGTTATTATAGGAAATTCATTGAGGGATTTTCTAAGTTGGCGTTACCGTTGACGATGTTGACTAGAAAGGGGCAAGCGTTTGTTTGGGACTCAAAATGTGAAGAAGGTTTCCAAGAGTTAAAGAGAAGGTTAACTACTGCTCCTATTCTGATATTACCAAGTCCGTCGGAACCATTTGAGGTTTACTGTGATGCTTCATTGTTGGGTTTGGGTGGTGTTTTGATGCAGAATAAGCAGGTTGTAGCTTATGCTTCGAGACAACTGAAGGTTCATGAGAGGAACTATCCGACACACGATTTAGAGTTGGCAGCTGTGGTATTTGTTCTGAAGTTATGGAGGCATTACTTGTACGGGTCAAGATTTGAGGTTTTCAGTGATCATAAAAGTTTAAAGTATTTGTTTAATCAGAAAGAGCTGAATATGAGACAGAGGAGATGGTTAGAGTTTCTGAAGGATTATGACTTTGGTTTGAATTACCATCCGGGTAAAGCAAACGTAGTGGCTGATGCATTGAGTCGGAAATCATTGCATATGTCTATGTTAATGGTTAAGGAATTGGATTTAATTGAGCAGTTTAGAGACTTGAGTTTGGTGTGTGAGAGTACTCACAATAGTGTTAAATTGGGAATGTTGAAGTTAACGAGTGGTATTCTGGATGAGATTAGAGAGGGTCAGAAATCCGATGTGCTTTTGGTTGATAAGTTGACTCTAGTGAATCAAGGTCAAGGTGGTGAATTCAGAGTTGATGAGAATGGTGTTTTGAAATTTGGTAATCGGGTGTGTATTCCGGATGTTACCGAACTTAAGAAGAGTATTCTTGAGGAAGGACATCGTAGTGGCCTGAGTATTCATCCTGGGGCTACGAAGATGTATCATGATTTGAAAAAGTTATTTTGGTGGCCGGGAATGAAAAGAGAAATTGCGAGTTTTGTTTATTCTTGTTTGACTTGTCAGAATTCAAAGATTGAGCATCAGAAGCCATCTGGGCTAATGCAACCGTTGGCTATTCCAGAGTGGAAGTGGGATAGTATCAGTATGGATTTTGTTTCTGGTTTACCGAGGACAATTAAGAATTTTGAAGCTATTTGGGTGATTGTTGACAGATTGACAAAATCGGCTCATTTCATTCCGATCAGAATGGATTATCCGTTAGAGAGATTAGCTGAGTTGTATATTGAGAAAATTGTAAGTTTGCATGGTATTCCGTCGAGTATTGTTTCGGACAGAGATCCTAGATTTACATCGAAGTTCTGGGAAGGTTTGCAGAGGGCTTTGGGAACTAAGCTGAGATTGAGTTCTGCATATCATCCGCAGACTGATGGTCAGACTGAGAGGACGATTCAGTCACTGGAGGATCTTTTGAGGGCTTGTGTTTTGGAAAAGGGAGGTGCTTGGGATTGTTATTTACCTTTGATTGAGTTTACCTACAACAATAGTTTTCATTCGAGCATTGGTATGGCACCGTTTGAAGCTTTGTATGGTAGGAGATGTCGGACACCTTTATGTTGGTATGAGTCCGGTGAGAGTGTTGTGGTTGGACCGGAGATTGTTCAACAAACTACGGAAAAGATTAAGATGATTCAGGAGAAGATGAGGATTGCTCAGAGTCGTCAGAAGAGTTATCACGACAAGAGGAGGAAGTCACTTGAGTTTCAAGAGGGAGATCATGTGTTTCTTCGTGTTACTCCGATAACTGGGGTTGGTCGAGCTTTGAAGTCGAAGAAGTTGACACCTCAATTTATTGGTCCTTATCAGATTTTGGAGAGGATAGGGGAGGTAGCCTATCGTATCGCTTTACCGCCGTCACTTGCGAATTTGCATGAGGTTTTTCATGTGTCTCAGTTGAGGAGGTACATTCCTGATTCGTCGCATGTGGTCCAAGTAGATGATGTACAGGTGAGAGATAACCTGACTGTTGAAACATCACCTATGAGGATCGAGGATCGAGAGTTGAAGCAGTTGCGGGGTAAAGAGATTGCTTTGGTAAAGGTAGCTTGGGGAGGACCGGCAGGTGGCAATGTGACTTGGGAACTTGAGAGTCAGATGAAGGAGTCTTATCCAGAGTTATTCGCTTGAGGTATGTTTTCGAGGGCGAAAACTCTTTTAGTGGGGGAGAGTTGTAACACCCCGATAAAATATGATAATTATTTAATTTAAGTTTAATAGTATATTATGATGATAATATGAATGAGAGGGTATTATTTTTCAAAATAAAAGATAAACCATTCATATATATTATTATTAGTATATTTATTAATTTAATTTAATAATTGGAATATTATTGGATTATTATTATTGGAATAATAAAGTTGGAATTGGAACGATTTTTGGAATCAGTAAAGAGTCCCATTTGGTAAAAAGGTTGTTTACACGTGAAAACAGAGAACACGTAATAATTGGGAGAAAAGAGAAGAAACTGAGAAAGGGAGAAGAAGAGGCTAGGGCTCAAGAGGAGAATTCACGATTGTTGAAGGTCAAAGAATCAATTGCCGGATTAACTCAGGTAAGGGGGGTTTATCGTCGTTTAATGGGTATTATGGGTTAACATGTAATGGGTAGTAATAAGCCATTGATTGACTCTAATTAGGTTTTGAGAAATACCCTTGAATTGTGATGAATAAATTACGTTAAAACTGTGAATGAATCTATAATTGGATGAGTCGTAATTTCCTGAACGTGTAGCTTTTTACGGAATCGAAATCGGAGGTCCGGAAGTCCTCCAACGGGGAAAAATGCGGGTAATTCTGCATTCTGTTCGTGTTAGCGCAGGAACAGCTTTCTGTCTTGCGTTAACCGGTTAACCCAGGGTGTTAACCGGTTAACACTGTTATGATAATTAAAAAAATTAATTTCTGTCTTGCGTTAACGGGTTAACCCAGGGCGTTAACAGGTTAACACTGTTATGATAATTAAAATAATTAATTTCTGTCTTGCGTTAACCGGTTAACCCAGGGTGTTAACCGGTTAACACTGTTATAATTTGCCAAAAAGCGTATTCAGTCTTGCGTTAACGGGTTAACCCAGGGCGTTAACAGGTTAACACTGTTATAATTTGCCAAAAAGCGTATTCTGTCTTGCGTTAACGGGTTAACCCAGGGCGTTAACAGGTTAACACTGTTGAAATACTGTAAAAATTGTATTCTGTCTTGCGTTAACAGGTTAACCAAATGCGTTAACAGGTTAACACTGTTTGAAAAGTGAAAATTTGATATTTAAATATTGTGTACATTCTGGAATGGAATTATGCGTACATATTTGATGATTGGCCTATATTGGTGAATGATATATTGCATGTATGATATAGTAGGGATCATTTCCCGTTGTTTTGAGCAGTATAGGTATTAGTAGAGTGTGCTAATACTGTGATTTATTATTTGGCATGACATGATATGATTCTGTGATAAATATGCTGACGATGTATGATGGTATGCATAATGCTGTGAATATATCTATTATGTATGCAATTGTGGATGGACTGTTTATGGCTTAGAGTGTGAGCATATGTCCATTGTGGATTGTTGTTGATGGTTGCATGCTAGGTGATTTAGCGTGCATAGCATAGCCTTTATGGTGGTAGCTAATTCCCATGGTGAGGAATTAGTGAGTGAGTCACTAGGTCTCAAATGAGTGGGACTAGTGAGCTTGGTAGCCGTATCTGGGTTTGATCGGTGAGGTTGAACTATGTGTTCACGAATAGTCGGTACCGCATGCATGGAGTCTCATTTCATAATGTATGTATGGCGTATAATATGAATGGATGTATTCCAATATTGTGCGTGTGTTTTGTGGTTGTGTTGAGTATGATTATGAGTTGGTATTGCCGTTGCTGAATGTGTGATATGATTAGGGTGATGAATGTGTTAATTTACTTAACATTACATGATATTTTATAATGCTTATTATATCGATTGAGGAACTCACCCTTACAACTATGTTTCAGGTAACGAGCAGTGATTGAGTAGAAGCTAGTGCTTGGAGTCTAGTGTAGTTCCTTAGTGGGTCATGCTCTGGTATATGTAACATCGGGACGGGATGTTTTACCTTGTTTTCATTTTCGGTTGTTGAACAATATTACATGTAATGTGTTACATGGTTTGCATGTTGTTAGATTTCTATCCGCTGCGAATTGTGCAATGTTTTATTTTGATTAATAAATGAGCATGACAAGTTATTTTGGTGAATGGTGTGAAGTGTCAAGTGTGACACCCTGAAATTGCATATCTACTCTGATTCATATTTTGTTGTTTTAATTAATTATTGGGGTATTTTAGAAGGGTGTCACAATGAGGGCTTTCGACCCAAGGAGATACCATGATCAAACACGGCCGATGGTGATACTTGGTGAAGCAAAAGCGAAAAGGTCCTGCTACTAAACCCATTTCTTTCAAACCTAGTGCGGAAGTGTCAAATGGGAAGTGGGTAAATCCAGTAAATGGCAGGAAACGGGGTCAAGGGCAATGGCAAAGCTTCAAGGTCGAAAGAGGTTCATCGCTAGCTTACCGTAGGGAATTTCAAGCCGACAAAAGAACCTCTCATGTCTTTGAGAATTATAAAGGAAAAAACCCTATGACAAGGTCTCAATGGAGATGGGAGCAGAGGTGAAGGAAAGCCCAGAGGGATGCTTGTGAAAAAGACAAAGTTGAGTCTAGCACTAACTTACCTACGAAACAAAGGGAAAACTCAAGCTTCGACAAAAGGAAATTTAACAATCGAGCAGAAGCGGCCAGAGGAAGGTATAATCAAACAACTATTGAAGATTAGATGTTGACTGATAATTTCAACTCAGGATCTGAGGCTTCCCTAGATATCTTAGTCGGTTTGGTGTATGTGATGCCCAGGGAGTTCGACCAGATCACTGAGGTCGAGGATACTGACAACATTACGGAAAGAGAGATGGCTGCTCATAAGCCAGTATGCTACTATGTGATGAATAATGGTTGCGTCGAAGAGCAACATGCCTTCTTCGAGAGACCCAACGAGGTTATAAAGAGTCACCTTAAGCCTCTCTTCATTACTGGGAGGGTCGAAGATGTCCCCATTAAGAAAATCTTAGTGGACTATGGCGCAACCGTGAATTTGATTCCTCATCACATGCTGAGGAAAATTGGCAAGTATGACACTGATGCCAAACCTCATAATATGGTGCTTACCAACTACGAAGGTAAAGTGGACTCCACCCTTGGTGTCATCCAAGTCGAGTTAACCATAGGAACGGTCACAAGATCCACAATGTTTATGATTATGGAAACGAAGGCCAACTATAATTTGTTACTTGGAAGGGAATGGATACATGGGGTAGGAGTTGTCCCATCCTCAATGCACTAGAGGATAATTATTTGGCGTCCAAATGGTATCGTGGAAAATATAGAGGCATATCAAGGGTATTTCAAAACCCCTATTAATCATACCGACAGGCGCTAGTTCGACAAGCATTTAGCCAATATCGCTCCTTGTGATTCGGCCGATTTTACATTCACTCCTGATGACAACGCTTATTGTCCCCTTTCATTGCACCCTTACAATGGCTTTCGTTGGGACAAAGAAGTAGTAGGAAAAGATGACTTTGGATACTTAGGAGCGTATGGAATTGAACCCACAGGTTGGGGAAGCGAATTAAGTGCTGATGACTGAGTTTGCAACATTAAAAAGGATTTCGGCTTACATAGCCGAAAACAAGCAACAATCGGCCTTAGAGGTCGAGGTAAAAAACATGGTTGTCGAAGCCAGTGAAGTTTTTCATCAAATAGGTTCTGGTAAGGACTTTGACCAATGCCACCTGACAAGGGTCAAAACGAAGAGCAAGGCCAGAGGCTCGACACTATCTACGACGATGAGCCTTTGGGTTTCGAGAAGGATCCGCTAGCAACAAAATGCTAAAATGTTGGCTCAGGATCCACTATAGGAAATAGACTTGGGAGAGGGATTAATAAAGAGGCCAACTTACATTAGAGCCGATATCCACCCTTAACTAAAAGTCGAAGTGGTCTAATTACTGAAAGAGTTCAAAGATTGTTTCGCACGGGACTATGATGAGATGTCTAGTTCGAGCAGAGATTTGGTTGAGTTGAAGCTGCCAATCAAGCTTGTAAAGAAGCCTATTAAGCAGAACCCAAGGTGATTTGCACCAGCAATACTCTCGAAGATCAAAGAAGAGGTCGAAAGACTCATTCACTGTAATTTCATTCGCATAGCCAGGTATGTCGAATGGTTAGCTAATATTGTGCCTGTTATAAAAAAGAATGGTACTTTGAGGGTTTGCATAGATTGTAGAGATTTAAATATTGCAACCCCAAAGGATGAATATTCGATGCTAGTGGCAGAAATGCTAGTTGATTATGTTGCAGGCTATGAATATTTAAGCATGCTCGATGGATATTCTGGGTATAACCAAATATTTATTATAGAAGAGGATGTCCCAAAAACAATATTTCGATGCCCTGAAGCCTTAAGCACCTATGAATGGGTGGTGATGCCTTTTGGTTTGAAAAATGCTGGGACAACCTACCAAAGAGCAATGAATTCGATCTTCCATGATTTTATAGAGACTTTTATACAAATCTACATAGATGATATCATCATTAAGTCTGTTTCAGGGAAGAGTCATATAGCCCATCTTCGAATATCCTTCGAAAAGATGAGAAAGTATGGTCTGAAAATGAATCCTCTCAAATGCGCTTTTTGTGTGAAGGTTGGGGATTTCTTAGGCTTTGTGGTCCACAACAAGGGAATTGAAATAAACCAGAATAAGACCAAGGCCATAATGGAAGCGAAAGCGCCATCAACGAAGAAAGAATTGCAGTCACTACTAGGCAAGATCAATTTCCTGAGGAGATTCATCTCAAACCTTAGTAGGAAGACACAAGCTTTTTCACCATTGCTTCGACTCAACAAGGAAGAGTTCGAATGAGGGCAGGCTCAATAAGAAGCATTCGATAAGATTAAAGCATACTTGAGTCAACCACCAATCCTGACGCCACCTTGTAGAAATAAGAGTATGAGATTATACATATCTGCGTCTAACAAGACTTTAGGCATCATGTTGGCTCAAGAGGATGATAATGGTGTCGAAAGAGCCATCTATTACCTCAGTAGGGTCTTCAATAATGCAGAAACTAGGTATAGCATAGTTGAAAAATTGTGTTTATGCTTGTATTTCTCTTGTACAAAGTTGAAGCATTATATAAAACCTGTTGATGTTTATGTTTCATCTCATTTTGACGTTATTAAACATATGTTATCCAAACCGATTTTGCATAGTCGAATTGAGAAGTGGGCATTAGCATTAACCGAATTTTCTTTAATGTACATGCCATTAAAGGTTGTTAAAGGACAAGTGGTAGCAGATTTTGTAGTTGACCACTCCATAGATGCAAATGCACTACACTATCTTGAATTAGAACCTTGGAAGTTGTACTTCGATGGGTCTAGTCAGAAGGATGGAACAGGAATATGAGTGCTAATTATTTATCCTAATAAAATTCCAACAAGACTCAAGTACAGAGTAGAGGGTCTCTGTTCGAACAATGAGGCTGAATATGAAGCTCTCATAGCCGGAATTGAAATATTGTTGGAATTGGGGGAAACTCGGGTCAAAATAATGGGTGACTCAGAGTTAGTCATAAAACAGATCACAAAGGAATACATATGTATTAAGGAGAATTTAATTATGTACTTCATAATAGCCAGTCGATGGCTAAAAAGATTCGAGATGGCTAATATTCGACATATACCTCGATCGGAAAATCAAGTGGATAACGATTTGGCTCAGATTGCATCTGGGTATAAAATTTCAAAAGAAAAATTGAAAAAAGTCATCAAAGTCAGAGGAAAGGTTGTGTCAACAAGATTAACCCCTTCAGACTTATAAAAGACAAAGCTAGGATACAATTATGATGGAAACTTCAAAATATTGGCAATAGACAATCTGACAGATGAAGATTGGAGGAAACCAATAGCGGAATATCTACAAAATCCAACAGCGTCTGCTGATCAAAAAACCAGGTATCGAGCGTTAAGTTATGTTCTTTTGGGATTGGAGTTGTTTAAGAAGTCTCCTGAGGGAGTTTTGTTTAAGTGCCTCAGTGAGTCAGAGACATATTTAGCCCTTTCGACTATACACAGTGGGGTGTGTGGGGCACACCAAGTTGGTCATAAGATGAAATGGCTTTTATTTCGCAAAGGGATGTATCGGCCTACTATGTTGAAGGATTGCATTGAATTTGCAATGGGATACCAAGAATGTCAGATACATGCAGGCATACAACATGTTCTCGTAAGCGAATTGCACTCTATCATAAAGCCTTGGCCATTCTGAGTTTGGGCTTTAGATTTAATTGGGGAAATTCGACCACCATCTAAGAGTCAAAGATATATCCTGGTGGGCATTGATTATTTTACGAAATGGATCGAAGATATACCCTTACCAACCGTGAATTAGGAAGATGTGATTGATTTTATCCATAAGCATATTATTTATAGATTTGGAATCTTAGATATTGTCACAACAGATCAAGGGTCAACATTCACTGGTCGAAAGATGCAAGGATTTTCTAAACAAATGGATTTCAAACTGTTAACTCCGATGCCATATTATGCTCGGGCTAATGAACAAGTCGAAGTTGCTAATAAAGGGATCATTGGTTTGATTAAAAAGCATGTGGTGAAGAAGCCTAGAAATTGGCATAAAACTCTAGATCAGATTTTGTCGGGATGTCGTACCTATCCCAAAGAAGCCACTAAGTTGACCCCTTTTTAGATGACTTTTGGTCATGATGTTGTTTTACTAGTAGAGATTCACCTACAATCCATATTGGAGCATGATGCTGGATGAATTAGTTGATCTAGATGAAGAAAGGTTAAATGCATTGGAGTTATTAAAACAACAGAAGAAGAGAGTAGAGAACTCTTATAACAAAAAGGTGAAAATCAAAACTTTTTTGCCTGAAGACTTGGTTTGGAAAGTGATCCTTCCAATGGATCGAAAGGATAGGACCTTAGGGAAGTGGTCTCCAAAATGGGAAGGCCCTTTTTAGATTTTGCAAGTATTTTCTAATGGTGCCTATGAAATTGAAGAGCTTAATGAAGACAAGAAGATTTTGAGAGAAAATGGGAAATATTTAAAAAAGTATAGACTAGTACTCCAAGGGATAAAAATAAGGGACTGATAGTTATATATAAGTTAATCAGAGCAAATATGGTAAAAGTGCCAAAATAGTTTACATTTGATTCGAAGTCCCAAAGGGATAATATTCATTACAATTAAAACTTATGTCTTATTACATCAAAAATAAGAAAAATGGAAAGGAGACTAAAAAATTAGAAAGGAAGGTTGGCCTTGATCTGAAGGTACTTTGCTTTAAGAAGTTCCGGACACTTCTCACATAAAGATCTCTTCGACTGAAGAAGTTTGATGTCAGACTCAAGTTTTCGAGCATGTTCAACGAACTCAATGCTGAATTCTAGCTCTTTAGCCATTAAGACATCTTAAAGTCTAAGAGTTTGCTTTTGCTTCTTTCTGCCTCAGAGATCTTTGCCTGAAGTTCTTCCATTTTCTTCCTCCAAGAAGCAATATCACGATCATGGACTTCGATCTTTTCTTTGTTCTTTTGTTTAGTTTTCTCCAATTCCATCGCCTTGTTGGTTGACTCGATGGCAGCATCCCAGGCATCTGCCTCAGAACCAGATTTCTTCTCGATTTCCCCTGTTAGCTGAGGTAGCAGCTTATGATCTGCGACAGCTTAGTCGATCATAGTACCTATATCCAATATAACATTGGCAACCTCAATGGAAGTTTCTAGCAGGTCGACTTGATTCATAAAAGCCTTTAAGGTTAAGGAGGTAGAAGGATCAACCAACAGCAGCAGGAACAAGTCACCTTTAAAGATCTTGTCTTTAATCTTGGAAAGCACCTCATCTGCAGGTGTGCTCGAAGGTTGATCTTCAAACATCGAAGCAGTGCTAAGGCTTTTTTCAGAGGAACTTTCCCTATAGATTAACATAACCTTCAAATATTCAAGGGGTTGGCTTCATTTCAGAATAGCCAGTCTTTTTGCAGAAAGGCCCTCAGTACTACTTGTCGAAACTTTGCTCGTCGGAATAACTACAATAGTTGGAGTGATAATAGTTTGGTTCTGAGCCTGCCCTTCTCCTGTATCATCCTCCCTCTCTTTAGAGCCTTCATCATAGTCACCATACAGTTGGAGAAACTAAAAAGCTTTGCAACATTGGAACACTTGGCACAATGTTAAAGTTGTTTGAGGCGTCGAAGCGTGTTCTAAAAAAAATGTCTTTTTCTCTCATATGTCGAAAATAACATTTTTTGGGGGCAATTTGTTAGCTCATAATTTCGACGCCCACTGTAGAATTACCATAAGGGAAATCCTATGTAGAGATGTTTCAACCATGAAGAGATGTTTCGACCGGGTAGAGATGTTTCGACCAGATATGATATTAAAGAGACCCAATAAAAAGTCCCTGGGTAATAAGGGTCAGCGTGCAGTTAGGACTTAGAAATATTTCTTCAAATGGTTGAAGACGGTTTTCGATTGGAGATTCAGAATTCAAATAAAGGAGGGAACTTTGCTCTTATCTAAAATTGCTAAAGGTACACTTGGGGCATAATGGATAGTTGCATCCATGCAAAGTGCCATGTGTCTCGACGTGATTGAAGGGCCGTTAGAAATATTTATTTTGATTGAGTATAAATAAAGGGTCTTAGTGTTAGGATCAAGTGCATGTCAAAGTGTGTACAAAATCTGTAAAATTTACCAGGTACCCGTGTGAAGAGGAACCATAAATTAAGAAATGTACGTTTGTTTACACCATTGTTAGTTATTTTGAAGCAATACAATTTACCTTTACTTTTATAGAAATACATCTTTTTACTTTGTTATTTCAAACAGTCTTAATACTTATTTGTTTCGAACATTTGCCTTTGCTACTAGGTTATCATTGTGTTCTTTTATAGTTTTTCTCTTTAATTCATATTAGCTTTTAACTGTCTAAGTTTTAATCATCAGTTCCACAGACACTGTCGAAGTGTTCATAGTTACTAGAATTCACTTTAAAAATAGTTAGCACATGTCCTAGGATTAATCTGATCGATCCTGTGAGTAACCAAATTTAGAAATTTGGAAGATCAACGGTTGTTTACCAATTTTCAAGGTAAACATAATCACTGTCCAAAATTGAAAATAACTTATCTAAAATTAAGTTATTAAAAGGTGAATTCACGGGTTTAGCTTCAAATCCAAACAAACAAACCTTAAATGGAGGAAATGTTCAACCAAGGTAAAAACAAACTCCCTTGGTGAACTTATAAGTCTACCCTTCCAGAATTAAAACTTCCTCACTTGCAAAATGACTTTCTCAAAAACCCTACGGATAACTTTAGTGAGAGAAAGTAAACAAAATAATTTTTTAGAGAGAGAGTGAGAAGTGAGAAATGAAAACATGTTTCTGGATATGAATATATGTGGGAATGGGCCTCTAGTTAAAGGCCAGAGGTTGGCACAAAAAAGGAAAAAATTTATTTGCAATAATGACGTGTCAATCATTAAGGCATTGCCCTAATAAATTAGAGTTCATTTTTGAACTTCTCCAATCGATTTCCACAAGGTTCCAATCAATTGGAAAGAGAAAAAACTTGTCCATATATTTTATGATAGTTCCTAACTTGTCTATAACGACTTTAAGGAATAATTAGGAATGTCTTCTTAAGAAAAATAAGTTTGAAAAATTGTTTTTGTGTATGTGTGTGTGTGTGTGTGTGTGTGTGTTTAGCTATATTACTTTATGATAACGCCCTTATGCTTTTATAATATATTCACTCAGACGTATCGAGGTAGGCTTGCATACATTTCACAACTTGTCATCTACTTTATCCTTGTAGAGACTTGCTAGAGCTTGAGATGAGGTTTGAGTTATATTCTATTTGGTTTCCATCATCAGAGAGTCGAGTTCATCAAAACCTAATGTTCTGGTTTCATCTTTAACCACTCTTTGGTTATCATCAAAGAGTTGTTGTCATTATGAAGTGCATGTTTATGTTTAATATTTGTAATCATAAAAAGCACGTTCTATAACCTTCAAAATAAGGGTCCATATAGAATTCTGACCATATTCTTGAAGAAGATGGTCAATGACTTGAGCATTTTTCCTGCTAGCTTTGCAGAATATCATAAGGTTATATGCAGAAAAGATTGGCTAGTAATGGTTGTATTTCCAACTGATATGCATATCAACTTAGCCTAATAAATTAAAATAGATAACTTCTTACTAAGTTCCTGTTCAACAATGCAGAAGAGTAAGAGAGATAGAGGATATCATTTCCTCACTCCTCTAGAGCAAAAAAAAATCTTACAACTTTCCCATTTATCGTAGTTAACAGTTGGGTTAAATAGAGAATGGTAAGAGTCCAATTATAAAGCTTTTGCTCAAATCCAAATTGAACAAGAAATTTAATAAGATATTGACAATCTAATATATCAAAGGATTATCTAATTTTTATCTTTAAAGCCATACTACCTCCAAAGGATTTCTTGTCCAACAAATTAATGGCTTTTGAAGTAATCCTACATTGTTCAAATTAATGGCTTTTAATATTTCATGTTGGTTAGGTATCAAAGTCATATTGACTGAAACGAGATTAGGAAGCATCCAACATTGTTCAAAGAATTGATTCACTAAACTGATCAAATTTTCCCTAATATATCCTAATAGGCTTGGAAAAAAAATCCACCAAAGCCATTAGGGCATAGAACAGAATTATCATCCATATTATGCATTGCATTCTCAAATTCCTATGGCTAAGGCAATCTAGTGAGATATTTATTATCCCTGTGAGTTATAATTATGAGATAGTTCTCTCCACCAGATCACTATAACTACAATTATTTTCTTAATTAAATAAATTTGTGTAGAAGTTGATAACATCATTATCTAATTCAATGCCCTCCTCCAAAAAAAAATGTTGTCATGCCTTTGTCTAGTGATTTTTTAACTAGCATATCTAAATTTGACTTTGTTATGAAAAAACTTGGTATTCTTATCTCCATCCTTAAACTACTTATTCCTTACCTTGTTACTTCAAAATTGGTCCTGCATGCCTTATTTAATAGATGTTGGGCATCTTTTCCTCCAATCAAAGGTCATCATTGTAATATGAATCATTTATCAAACTTTGTTTCATGTTAACTTCATTTGTAACTTTAGTGAATTTTAGATGAATAATTCCAAATGTCTCTTTATTCCATTTTTTAAGAATAGGTTTAAGAGATCTCAAGTTAGTAGATAAAAAAACATAGGACAACCAACAATTATTTGAATTATCAACAATCAGTTGTTTGAAGCTATCATCAGAGTCCAAACCTTTAAAAATTTGAATAGCCTTTGCGAATCAAACCTACCTTTGTGGCAATGGAAAAAACTAGAGAAATGGTTTGAGTAATTCTTGATCAAAGTGGATCAATTTACTGTGTTACAATTATATAGGAAATTCTAATTACAAATGGCTATGTCAAGTCTAACAGAAGAGTAAGCGCCACCTTTCCTCCCATTGGTACAAGTATACTAGCTACCATTAGTGCCAAGATACATAAGATAATTTTGATTTTCCCATATAAGAAATTCATCAGTGGAAGTTTTGTCTGGAGGGCATTTACCAAATTTCTCATGACAACCAATAATTATTGGACATGCAACTTTATACACAAGAGGTGGGATGAATTGAAAAGGTTTAAAATTGTTGATTAAAACAAATCATTTGATAAATCAGAGTTTAAAACTATTTTATAAAAATATGTGAAAATGCATCAAAAATTCAAAGCAAATAATGGGAAAATAAAGATATAAGAGAAGAGAAATAACACCAGAGAATTATACAGGTTTGGCTAAGAAGACCTAATCGTATCCCCAAGAATTGATCTTGAGAGTATCAAATATGCTTGAGAGATTTTAGAAAGTTATGTCCACGAACCCCCTTATATAAGGAAATGAAGTTTCATGATTACTTTTAACCAAACAACGAACGGGCTTGAAGCGGTTAATCTTCACACCAAACCAATTGGGATTTATACTTGGATGATCTCAAACCTACTGAGTTTTTAAACCGGGATGAACTCATAAACCAATTGATATTTTTAACCATGTTGATCTCAAAATGGTAGTGCTTTTAACCAGGGTGAGCTCTAGAATCGTTGTCGAGATTTTCACTGGTTGATCTTCACGAACCAAAAGAATTCCAATGGCGGAGTTTCCAAACCAAATAAAGACTTTGGTAAATCCCCAAATACAAATAAGAGGTAATCGATTAGACAGTTGAAAAAAGTCTCCTAATCAATTGACATTTTCCTAACCAATTGGCTAGGCCCCCAAAAAAAATTTGGTGATTTAATTTTTTAAAATAAAGAGAGGTTTCTCAATGTTTTTAGTGAGTGTGTTATTTATCCATAATGTTTCATGAATTTCCCTTGTGTCTTTAAAAGACACTGATCACTCAGACGAACACAATCATGTGAGCTTCTACACTTTGTCTCTTTCACACTCTGAAGCTTCAAGTCTTGGCATCATTAACTTTGACTTTACAACCACACAAGAACCTCGAGTCTTCTTGATGAGGCTTGATATATTTTCATGTTGATTACCATCATCCTGAATCTTATTTTGATGAGGCTTGAGATAAGTTTTCATAATAAACTCCATCATTAGGAAACCTATTTTATCATATATCTTTGCTGACTTCACCGAATGTCATTTGACATAAGGTGTTGTCTTAAGATATAGGCACATATAACTTGATCTCCAAGAACTACAATGATACTCAGGCTTTATCTTGATTAATCAACCCACTTGAGTAAAATACCAAGCACCATCACCTGATAAACAGCTTGTCAAGTACCATCGCTTGAGCAAACACGTCAAACACCACCACTTGAGTAACATACCAAGCACCATCACTTGATAAAAAAATTGTCAAACACCATCAATTGACCAAACACGTCATGCACATCACTTGAGTAACATACCAATCACTGTGACCTAATAAATAAGTTGTCAAGCACTATCACTTGAGGAAACACATCAAGCATTATCACTTAAGTAAAATACCCTTAAACAACAAGGATTATAAATACTCTTCTTAAGAGCGTTGTAAATACCAAAATCATGTAAACATGTTGTTGCACTCTTCATACCAGCAAGCACATAGATCCATAATAACTACAATGAAATCACTTATTACGCATTAAGGGTCGGGACTGGCATGTTGAAGATTGGTAAGTTCATTCAATAACTGTCTTAGAATCACATGGGAGTCATTTGCATATACAGTTGCAATAAAAAAATTGTTTGATCCATGTTTATAGAAAAACTTTCAAGTTTTTCAGAAAAACTCAACACATAGGGATCCATATCTATAACACAAAATTCCCATAGGTTTGAATCATGATTTTATCTAAAAGTTATTTCAAATTTCTTATGTCTTCTTTATTTAAGGCATTCAGCAGGGAAGTTGGCATAAGGAATAACTTGTTTTGCAATCAAAACCATGTCAAACTTTTTTTATCACAAAGACTTTTAATAGACATCCTAGTATTAATGTTTCCTACTCCTCTATTATTTATATAAATGGCTTTCATTGCATGGTGTTGGGTTTACCCAACACGGCCAGGGTGGTAATTTCCATTCTTAGCTGAGTAAGTTTACGCCTTCCCCGACTCTTTTTCTTGACCAACAAATTCTTCCTGATGTGGCTCTGAGGATTACCTTTATCACCTCAAAGTTTATTATTCTTCTACAAATAAAAACCATCATAAGTATCTCTCACTGACTAATTACCACTATTTTCTATAACCATAAGATTAGGATCAACTCCACTCTATCATCAATCACCAAAATCTTATTCAAAACTTTAGCAATATCTACCACTATTTCTTCTTCATTCGGAGAGTTTGTTTCTGATAAATGCTCCACATTAGCATTATACTCATTATCCGGATGAATAGCCACATCAAAGGCGTCCTTCTCTATGTCATTATCATGAGTATGATTTCCTAGCTTACTCAATTCTAGAGAGTAATCATTCACCATGTCACTCACCATGACATTTACAGATTCATCATTCTCTATGTCCTTCGCACTATGATTAACTGGTATAGCCTATTTGAACTTTTTAGGTGTGTATATTGTATATTTTTGAATTAGAGGCTTATAAACATTCTTGCATTTCAACTTCCAATATTTGTCAATACTCTAATAAACACGGATACAATGATAACCAAAACAAATATTAACTCTCGCATTCTAATTCAACAAAGAATGAATAACTTTCTCGTTCCACCAAGATATGATCATGAAGAGTATCTGACAAGTTAAGGTACATCTATGCACATGTAAAATGCCCTCATGTTCTTTTTATTATAAACTCAACAATTGATAAAGGAGTGTCAATATCATAAGCAATTGTAAATAAAGTAGTTAGCTCTTAATATCCAAAGAGAAAACCATACAACCACAACCACACTTGAGCATGTGTAATCTTCAAATTTTTAGGTCTAAAATTCGGCGTCCACACAGACAAATGCGTGAGTGGGGGCTTAACATTTAAAGTCCATACACTCCAAATTTTGTTGAGAGCCTCTCTTGATTGGAATGACAATTCAAAATAGTCACGTCAAAAAGGAGTTAAATCTCAATTAGAAACTGGACTATATAATTTCTTGAGTTTCTCATGTAATTTTGATGCATTCAGTGGCACGTTACCTTTACTAGTGATCAATCTCCCATATTATTCTTTCAGTGTTTGATTCCTACTCTATAAACCTTGTTCGAGAGACGCTTACCTTTGAGGCAAGACTTGACAAATTTAGAAACCAACATGTCACACACAATTTTAAGAGCTTGTGCAAGGGATTTCTTTTATGCTTGGGATTGGGGTGGAAATATAGGAGTCATTCGAGAAAGAAGAGTCGATCATGGAAAGTCCCCATGTTGGTGAATGACACCAAAGGAGCCCATGCCAATTAGGTTTTCTTTCAAAGACTAGAAGAGCATCCTAAAAAATTATGGTGTCTTACAAACACGATATATCTCTCATCGGTCTTTTTTTTCAACGATCTGAATAATGAAAGAGCATCATTGTGTCTCACAAAGCTCATAACAAAAAATCAACTCAATCTAACAAGAATTTGGAATCGATAACTTCCTAAAACTTATTAGAGAATTTAGGAATCTTTAACCCACAAGTCTCTCTTTTCTTTCTCTAAAATCCTATTTTTTATTTCTCCTACTGCTTTCACTCATATTTTACTTTAACTTTATCTCATATTAAAGTAATAAATAAATTCATTTTCTCTTCTTTTATTTTCTTTTATTTCTTCTACACTTTATTTATTAATCAAATAAAATATAAATAAGGTAAGAACTAAGTTGTCCCGCCTTTGTTTTCACTAATTAAAAAAGTTCTTTTTGTAGAGACTAAATTGGATTTTGCAACACACAAAAATCTAAGAACTAAATGGCCCCGTTTGAGTTTTTTTTATTGGAAAATAATATGCAGTACGCTTTCTTTTTTGTGTTTCTATTATTGCTTTATATCTTTCTTCTTACAAATTTCTCTGTTTCGAAATAAATACATTTTATTAAATATTTTTGTATTTTAATTAAAAATTATCATTAACTCCTTGTAATATATTTTGAAATTGAGGGAAAATGTTTTTTTCTTTGACTCAATAAAAAAAATATTTTTTATTGAATAATTGAAAGGAGATGTTGTGAAGAATTGGTTTCTTTTATTTTATGTACCATGGGAATAGGTAACACACAAATGTAGAAGTAGTTTAAATAATTTATGATATCATTATTAATGTTTGATTTTCTTATGTGCTATTTTATATCATCATTAATGTAAATACTTTTGCATAAGGTAGAAAAAACCAATCGTTAGTTGGTCTAGTGGTAATTGGCGTTGGACTTGGCAGGGAGGACCGTGTTTCGATTTTCTGCAACTGCAATCGGGAGGGGTTAAAACCACTTGATATTGGAACTGACCCCTGAACCAGATTAGTCGTTCGAGTGGACCAGATACTGGTTGTGAAAACAAACAAAAAAGTGTATAAGTTCATCAGTATACTTGTCATACCCTAATTTTTAATCCTAAGATCTCACATCTCATTTTCATCTTTTACATACAAACAAGGTCACATCTTGGCCCTTCCCCTTATCTATCTTTGGGTTTGCTTGCAGGGATCACCAAGCACCTCTTTGTTAGGGTTTTACCTTTGTGTTTATATGTTCATTATTACACTAACCACTAATCAAATACCAAAAATATATCATGTTTCTCTAGTCTATTGTGCAAGTTAAGGCTCCTCAAATCAAGAGCATCTCAAAATTTGGTGGCCTTCTTCCTAAGAAAAGTCAAAGGTTCATGTGTTTATTTCCATGCCTTCTTCAATAAGTAACTTCAAGCTTTGAGCAATTTAATCAAGAGGAAATTAAGGACACCTTATCTTGAGTTCATATGATCACCCATGTGCTTTGAAATGCAAGGAAAGTCCAAGTACACAAGCTTGTTCCAAGTGGTTTGACCTAAAAGTCAACAATTTAAAGTTAAAGTTGCAAGGATCACAACTCCTTCAATTCTCAATATTTTTGAATTCCCCTTTTTGAATATGGCTTTTATCATCATCCTCTACAACTTATCTTTACATGAAAAGAGTCAATTATGCTTGGAAGATCATCTAAAGTTTGAAGACATTATAAGTCATTTGTGGACTTAGTGAAATTTGACCTATTTTCAAGTGACTTTTTGCCAACTTTCAAGGATCATAAATTCTTCAATTTTCAACATATGAAGCTGATTCAGTTTACACAATGCCATTGGTGATACCCTCTACAAGTTTTCTTAAAGGATCAAAGTCAAATTATACTTTGAAGGCCATGGAATTCATTGGGACATTATAGGTCATTTTCAGCCATGAAGCAGTCAAATTTTTCTAAGTTATGGAACTCGTATTTTATGCCAACTTCAACACACCATAACTTTGTGCTCAAACATCCAAATGAAAACTTTCTTGGCTCATTGAAATCTTGGCCATGATGTTAACACATTGCAAAAAGAATGGGATCAAAACGCCTTTGGAGTAGGATACCCCATTGAGTTGAACATGGTGACTTGGAACTGAAGAAATCACCATTGCCCGAAATTTGCACATCAATAAACTCAATTCCAAGCCAAATTAGCAAGTGTTTTGATCCTAAACATGTTTAACCAAGTCTCCAGAAGTTAATTGACCCTTAAAACACATTATTTGGCTGAGTTTTTAGGAGTTTCAAGTCACACTTTTCACACACTTGGATCAAATTCGTTTTGCATGAATTCTTCATCATTCCACAAGTATTTGGATCCAATCACATTTCCTATAAATAGAGGAAGTTATTGCCTTCACTTGCATGGTTTGGAGAGCCAAGAAACCCCTATTGCAACTTGAAATTTTTCCAAAAAATTTAACTATTCTGTTTTGAGTTTCAGCCTATTTCAATCCATTTTCTTGATTCTATTAGCTCCATCAGCATCCTCTAAAACTTTTGCAACAATTCCCAAGCTCTGAGACCTTCTGAATTGCTCCCACCATATCGAGCTTCATCAACTTCTGATCACTATTTGGACAAGGTAGTTCTGAGCATCATTTGAACTCAAACAAGTTACCACAATGTAGTCCTTCCCTCTCTAATGCTTTGCCCTAACTTATCTGGTGTTTATTGATCGTGTTCATCATTTTATTTTATTTTTCGTGGCTTGCTTGTTTCTGAAACTTCTTTGAAATTCTCTTTGCTCAGTTCACATAAATAAATTTGAGGCATAAGGTTGAATTCAGGATGAGAAGAGGATCACAATGGTGGTGGTCTCGTGTCATGGAGTTACCAAACAATGAAACTGCGGTGAGAGCTCACCGAAGAAGATGACTGGAGTATTTCTCAGGAGGTCTGAGTTTGAACCAGACACGTTGGCATTTTGAAATATTTTGATTGGTTAAATTCAAACTGGATCATGTGTTTTGATTGCAGCATGTTCCATCGTGTTTCTTATCATTTGGAGTGTTGGATTTGCAACGTCAATTAATAAGGTGTGATCCAACGCTCCTGGTTTTTCCTGATTTTAATTATTTTTCTTTTATTATTTTAAATTGCTTTTTCTTTAAAAAATCGTAGTAATTTCATTTTTTATCCAAAAAATCCCAAAATAATTTCTAAAATTCTCTTTTATTTTTCTTCATCTAATTTTTTTCTCCATATTTTATTTCACTGATTTTCTATTTTTCATGAATTATCTTTTTTCTCCTTTGTCTTAATTGGTTTAAAAATACTTTTTCACATTTTAAAATTCTGAAAATTTTATTATATGTTTATCATTTTATTTCCAACCTTCCATGATTTTACTGACCATTTATTTGGTGTTTTGAAGGACTTTACAGACTTTCCATTTTATTCCCATTTTAAAAATCATTTAAAAATACCTTTAATGCATTTTTATTTTATTTTATTGCATTTTAAATTTGTTTGACCTTGTGGACTTCTGTTGGCCACACACAAAAATCTCATCAAACTCAATGGATCTTGGGTATTGATGGAGTGAAAACCCTAATCCACCAAAATGGATGATTGATTTTGATGATGGCTTGATCAAATTTGTGATTCAATTTGGTTGTGACCTCTCTTATCCCCTTTCTTCTTAATCCCCGTCTTTTTCCTTTGATCAATTGGATGGATTTGTATCCATCTTGTTCAAGATGTGTGGATTGGTGCTTGATGAACTTTCATCAGTTCAAATCTACCTTCTAAGTGATCAAGAATCATTTAAGGTACTTTGGATTGGTGCATGAGTTTGTCCTAAGTATCATGAAATGTGGATTAGAGTAATGGACCATCCCTATATCCTTTGTGCTTTATCTTCCCCTTTCTTTTTCTTTTCTTTTGTGGCATAGCTTTAGGAGGAGGATTTACATATCATTTATCTAGCATGTATTAACACAAACATTATTATTGACCGGCCTCAGATAGTTGTGACTTCTACCTAATTCCAATTACGATTGTTTAACATAACGCTAAATTTTCCCCAAAGGCAAGGACATTTTTATAAGTGAGATCGTAAGTCTCCTATTCCACATGGTATTGTGTGAAAATTTTGCTCATTTTCCATTTGTGAGTGCTAGTGGCATACTTGTAAATTTTATCCAAGTTGGAGCCCTTCTCATAAATGATGTATAAGTTCATATTTTCATGCTTGTGAGTGGATAGTTGAGTGTTCTCTAAAAAATGACAAAAAACTATTTTCTTATTTCACTATCATTTACTAACATCTTATTATATTAACTTTATTTTAGTGTCATTTACTTCATGCTTTTTATTTCTTGTTATTTACTTTATGCTTTTATTTTAGCATCTCATATCATATTTTCTCTTTGTCCATGTGAACCTTTTTTATGTTTATGCTTTTTTTCCTTTGTCCATTTGGACTTTCATTTTCTTTTAAAATACATTAATAAAGGAAAAACCCCTAAAAGGAACTTGGTTATCTTGATTCATGGACTTGCGGTTACTATCCTTGGCATCTTTGTGGAGTTATGAACTTAGAATTAGGATCTTAACCTTTGCTTTAGGACTTGTGACTTGAGACCTTGGAATCCATTTGATACCTTTGACTTTGGACTTCTTTGTGAAGACTTGATTGGGTTACTTATGTTTCATCAGACACATGGATTACTATTTGCTTATTTTTCTTACTTGAGGCATAATCCAAAGGAGATAAATTCTTGCTTGACTTATGTCATAAAGCTTGCTATCTCTTGGTTAGATCTTTCTTCTTTAGCTTTTACTTTATGTTTTACGTTAGTTTCTCCTTCTCCTCCCCTTCTTTAATTTTTTAAATCTCCTCTCTTTTTCAAAACCTTCTTATTTTCAAACTTGAACCATTTTCTCAAAAAACCTTGACTTTTGTCAAGTGATTTTCAAAACCTTTTTCTTAATAAATGTCAATCCATCTTAATCATACTTAGACCAATTTCAAAGCACTAAAAACAAATGCCTAACTCATCCAAACCATTTTGTGCATTTTGTGCATTTTCCTTTTTTAAAAACTTTTTCTCAAGGTATTAGTCATGATTCATTTCCATAGTTGAGTTGTAATTCTCCTATATCCATAGTATTGATGATAATAATTTTCCGTCTGTGAGAGCTAGTGGCATACTTGTTGATCCTTATCCAAATTGGAGCCTTTCTCATGATGATGCAAAATTCTCATACTTGTGGGTGACTAGGTGAGTATTCTCCTTAAAATGACAAAATGTATTTTTCCATAAAAATGAATCAAAGCAAATTCCTTTTGTTATTTTTACCACGAACTATGAGGTTTTGATCCTCTATTGCACTTTTTTGGTACGTAGGCATGAGACTTCAAAAATATTGGCAAACACCAAATCATAAAAAAAAATGCTTCTTTTCACATCCCTCCAATCTTTTAACAAACAACGCCTTTGTCAAGCTAAAATGTGCATATTTTAAAAGAGGTTCCCATGGAGTACCATGGATGTTTAGGGTGCTAATACCTTACCTTTGCATAACTAACCCCCGAACATTTGTTCTCTTTTTGTCCATTTTGTTTTAAAACTTTCTTGGGTTATGTTCGTACTTTTTCTCTTTTCCTCTTGAAATAATAAAAGCGCGATGAAGACTCTTGCTTTGTGAGTTAAGTTTATCAATAACTTAATCTCAAAAAATTTACCTCTATAACACTCTTTCATTGTGGGGAGCATTTATTAATCGGGTACAAAACTCAAAGTAAGTTTCTTATAAAAGATCATTATTGATACTCTTTTTGTTTAAATTAGGTCTCATTTGTGCACAACTATATAGAATAAATCTTCGAGTTTGAATAGTGTAAGACCCCAATTTTGACCCTAAGATCCCTCATGCAATTTCATCATATGCATTAGCATTGGGATCATACCTTGGCATCCTCCTTGCCCCTCTTTCATTGGGTTTATTTTGAGAGAGATCACCAAGCACTTTGTGATTGTATCATACTTTTATATTATCATTTTATTAACAAAAATACCAAAAATATATCTTTGCATTTGCCTAACTCTTTTGTAGGTAGGGCATGATCTCCATTGATTCATCAAGTTCATATCTAGAGTTTGAGACCCTCATGACAAAGAGCACAACCATGAATTGATCCAAGAATGGTTATGAGCATCATATATGAGTTCCACTGATTCCTACATGTTATATTGATCAAGTTTTCTTCAAGAGTTTGAGGGTGATTTGCCTTGGAAACCCTAGTTTGACTAGGTATCTTGAGTAACTTCTCCAACAAGCTATCTCACCAATTGATAAAATTTCTCAAGGGACACTTCAAAATTCATCATCTTATGCATATATGATCTACCATGAGCCAAAAAAGTCCATATAATTTAAGGATAGCAAGTTGGTTGATGGTGGTTGGCCATATGAATTCATCTGATCAAAACTGGGTCTCCCTAGACCCTATCTCCTGCAATTTTCACCATATGAAAATGATTCTAAGATCAACATTACTCTAAATGACAGTCCAAATAACTTTCATGTTGAGACCTAGATCTAGTTTTGCTTGGAAAATCATTTTCTATGTTGAAACATCATAGGTCATTTTGTCTAAACCCTAATTTGAAAGTCAACTTCCCAAGGCCATAACTGGCTCAATTGTTATGAGATGAAAGATTTCCAAGTTGCACAATAAAATTCAATATGTTTACTTCAACTTTTATGTTTGGATTGAAAGCAAATTCAACTTTTAGGAGCATGTGATATGACGTTACATTATACGTCATTTTTGACCTATACCATTGACCAAGTGATTTTTCCAAACTTCAAAAATGCATAACTCTATCATTGTAAATCCAAATTACATGAACTAGGTTACTATTTTGAAGGTATTTGAAATAGCTACAACTTTGATGAGGACACTTTTCTCATTTGAAGCTCACATAAAACGTTAAGCAAAGTGGAATATTGAGATACATGGCTTGACACTTAGAAAAAATTTCAACATGTTGAAATTTCCAAACTTCCACCTCAAAATTCTTCATGTTCCAAGCTCCAAATGAAAAAGTGTTGAACATAAAAGTTGTTGCTCTTGATATAACCTTTCCAAAAAAGTCCAATTTCATCCATTTTGGACAAGATTTATTAGGGATGCGCATGGCTGGAACATTGCATCATCAATTGGCAAAGATCAAACTTCAAGTTTCATGTACAATTTCCTAGCACTCCAATTTGGTTTCAGACTTACTCACACTCAATTATGGATCAAAAGGAATGATCTCATGAGCCTGTACACGCCCATTCACACATGCATCACTCATTGCCAATTTTGGAAACTCATTTGGAAGGTGCAAATATCACATGATTCAGCTATAAATAGAGCTCCATATGCTCAGACTTTGGAACCCCTTCGCGCCAGCTTTGATCCCAAACACCAAACACTTCCATTTGAGAGGATAATCCTGATAATTTCCTTTGGAAATTGAGTTTGAATCTCACTGTTTTGAATGATGTGGTCACCTGAGAAGACGACCGGCGCTTTGCTTCGAAAATGATGTGGTACGGTCCAGAGCCATTAGATGGATTCAAAATGTTTTAATCATGAGCATACATATTGATTACCAAACGTGTGGATATTTGACTCAGGCGCATCATGGAACGCGCGCGCTCAACCACTTGATTTGCCACCTTAATTAATGAGGCATATCAAGTGGTCCACGTTTTTTTGATTTTTTTATTTTAATTTTTATTCCTTTGATTTTCATTAATTCATATTAATTTTAATATTGATCCAAAAAATATGTTTTGCATTATTCTGAATTAAAATTATTTTTTGGATCATTATTAATATTTTTCGTGATTTAATTGATTTTGCATTTTTTTTAATTGTTTAAAAATACTTTTAAGTCTTTAAAAATTCTGAAATTTTTTCTCCAAGGTCCTTTGACCTGGTTTGACCTATGATAAATCTCATGGCCATTTATTTGGTGTTTTGATGAGGTTTTAGGAATTTGACAAACCATATTTAATTTAAATGCCTTATTTTAGTATTTTAAATTTGAATGAATGTCAAATAATTTTGTTGACCATTTGTGATGACATGTTTGTGTTTGACTCTTGTTGTTGGGCCTTGGTCAAGGTTGATGATATTAATTATTTGTTGACCATTTGTGATGACATGTTTGTGTTTGACTCTTGTTGTTGGGCCTTGGTCAAGGTTGTTGACCATATGTCAAATAATCCTCCTTTGATCAATTTGAGTTTTAATCCATTCCCCTCCCTCTTCATCTCATTCCCCTTCTTTATGCATTCATCCCATTTGGCATATGATATCTCAAAGTCCTAAAGCTAGTTGATTGAAAAATTAACATGAGTATGGATGAGATTAGGCCACCTCTTTTGCATATTGTTTTTGTGTGTGGTATGTTTCATGAGCATAGTCCATTATGCTATGTCTCTAACATGCATTAACACCAAAATTCTATTGTCGGGCCTCAAATAGTTGTGACTTCTACATAAGTCCAATTACGATTGCTTAACATAGAGCTAAATTTGTGACACAAAAGGCATAGCATTCTAGTTAGTGAGATTGTAAGTCTCCCCTCTTTCATGGTATTGTGTGGAAACTTGACCTTTTTTCCTTTCTTTGGAAGATGTCTTGGCTCAAGGATCCATGCTTGTGATAAGTGGGTTGAGTGTTCTCTAAAGAATGTCTTAAAATGAAAAGCAAAAGAAAAACAATACTAACTTCTAACTCACTAACAACTAATTTTTAATTTCAAGCCTTTACTTTAATGTCATTTAATTCTAGCCTTTATCCATTTGCCACTGTTTATATCATTCTAATTGTTTATGTTAATGCAATTTTCCTTTGTCCACTAGGACCATATTGTGTGATATTTCTTGTTTGTATATACTTTGCTTGTTTGTGTGGTCTTTGACCATTAATGTACATAATAACAACAAAAAAACCCAAAAAAAAACTTTTGTGTGGACTGTTGGCTTGATCTTGGACAAATGGACTTAAAACTTAGGCAACATTCATATGCTAAAGGACTTGGCCAATGCCAACTTATTGAGAAACCCAGTGCTTGCAATTTGAAACTTCATCTGATACATCATTCGAGATCCCTCTGAGTTCATCTGCAACATGATCATTGTGAAGCTGTTATTTTAAACCTGTGACTTGTGGAATTCATCTGCTACATGGGCTACTATGAAGAAGATAATGTAGTAGTTAAAGCTTGGATGTGGCTATATTTATTTGATGCCTTTTGCTCTTCAAGATAATATAATTGTGTATTTGTGTGTTGCTTGACTCTAAATGTCCAAGGGAATTATGGGTTTCTATTGACATTCTTGTCTATTGGATTGCTACCCATTTGGTCAGATCTTTTCAACTATTAACTTTTAATTTTGTGCATAGGATTAGCCTTTTCATCTTCTCCCCATTTCTTTAATTTTAAAATCTCTCATTCCCTTTTCAAAATCTTCTTTGATTGAACTTGTTTTGTTCTAAACTTTGACCACTTTGCAAAAAGATAGAAACTTTGGCCTTATGCCATTGCATTTTCAAACTTCTTTTCTTAAATCAAACTTGTAAATAAACTTAACTATACTTGACTTAAACTTTCAAAAATCCAAAAAGAACTAACTCATTCAAACCATTTTTAGGCATTTGTACCTTTCAAACTCAATTTTGTTAAAATCAATGCATCCACTTTGAATTTTGTATCACAAACTACGAGGTTTTGATCCCTCATTTTTATGTTGGTACGTAGGCACAAGTCCGATGGTCTTGTCAAACATTCTTTTCTCATCCCCTCATTCTATGTTGGTACATATGCACACAAAAAGGGCTCGCTAGGAGTACCTAGGACACTTTGGGTGCTAACACCTTCCCTCTGTGTAACCAACCCCCTTACCTGTAATCTCTAACATTTTATTAGTTTTAATTTGAAAACTTCTTACGTTTGGGTTTTGTTCGTACTTTTCTCCCTTTTCCCTTGGAAACAATAAAAGTGCGGTGGTGACTCTTGTTATTCGATGTCTAGCTTATCCATAGCTTGATGATCATGAATTTCCCACTACATAAATTAAGTGGCGACTCTGCTGGGGAGTAGTCTCTAGTGGGTATAGCCTACTTTTTGTGTGTATATATTTGTATATATGTGATATTTGTATATATGTATGTGTGATATAATTTGCTTGTTGTGCTTGGTGATCTCTGAGTGGTGTCGCAACTGGGAGAAAAAACAACCGACGAGGAAAAAAGAAAACAGAAGAGTCGCCACCGTTCGTTATTTATCCCAAGGGAGGGAAACGAAACGATCGAAGAAAACCTGAAGAGAAGGAAAAGACAAGGTCTCGCAACCAAATCTAGGGTACGAGAGTCGATTATGCGAAGGAAAGGTATTAGCACCCCTACGCATCCGTAGTACTCTACGGGATCCACTCTTGTTGTTCTAGTCTAAAGGGTGTGTGTATACCTAAGGTACTATTTACTAAAAGAAAGTCAAAAGAAAATGACAATGACTCGCAAGGATGTCGCATCCACTGCCTACGTATCTCACCTGAGTATGAGAATCAGTGTCTTCGTAGCTCGGCTACCTATGGGTTAAAGAGAAGTGTGCTCGATAAGACATCACGTCTTATGCCTACGTATCTCATCTGGAATGAGAATCAGAGAAAAACGTAGTTCAGCTAACTACGGGAACAAGGGGTCTCGATTGCAACTAGGGCAAGAGAAAGGGAAGGTCTCGATCGCAACGAGGGCGAGAGAAAAGAATCGCAGCAAGGGCGAAAGCAAACAAGGATTAATTGTTAGTCGTCAGTCAAAAACTCAGCAAGACATCGCGTCTCATGCCTACGTATCTCATTTGAACATGAGAATCAGAGTTGTCATAGTTCGACTAACTAGGGGTTAAGGACTGCCATCTGAACATGGACTTACAAAAGAGGACACCAGCTGTGTCAAAGGAAAGTGGGCAATATGTTCAAAGTCCTAGCAGTAGGTGTCGCAGCTCGCTGAATCGAGTCTTAGGCAGTTACCTCTTTGCAATAGAACGGACTAACATGCCATAAGATCGGAGACGCACGGTGTCGCGCCGCGAAAAATACCCAAGCGTAAGGAACGCTCGAAATATAAAAGAAACAGAGTCGCCACTGAACTTTATTTATTCCCAAAGAGGAAAAGGGGAAATATCGATAAAACCCACAAACGAACAAAAAGAAATGGTCGTCGCAACCAAATCGGGTTCGGGAGTCGGTTATGCAAGGGGAAGGTATTAGCACCCTTCACATCCATCGTACTCGATGGGACCCATTTAGTTAGTTTCGTATTAGAGTGTTAGCGTGATATCGTTTGTGAACTTCTACTTATCGAGTGAGAAAAGAGAAATAAAGAAAGGAAAGACTTAAGGTTTTTTAATATTAATGTGCCTGACAAGATTTCGCAATCCTGCTCCTACGTATCTCCAGGTGCTATGAAGAACTCAAGGCATATGTAGTTCTACCCAAAGAGAACTACTGGATGGATTTCTTTTAAAGAGAGTGATGCTTGGATCATATTTGAGCGATTAAACTTTTACTTGTTGCTCGCTCTTGGAGGCTGAAGTCTTTATTTGTTTCGCATCAAAGTGGATGTTGCATACTCTTTTTTGAAAATGTTTTAGGAGTCGCACAAGGGCGGAAAATAAGTTTGATGAGTTTGAGTTGATTTTAAGCGGAGACAGGCATCCAAGCAGGGAGCTCTACTGCAGTACTCGAATGCCCGAAAAGGAAGAGGCCTAAGCCCAATCACTCTCTTTTCGTCCAAAAGTTTATTATGAAAATGAATGGCAAATTAGGCCAAAGTTCATTAACGGAAGACGATTAGTCAGACAGAGAGCTCTACAGCAGTGTCCAAATAATCGGGAAAGAGAAGGTCGATACCTAATCAATCTTTTTCTTCTATAAGAGAAATTACCTAATTCTGGTAATTACTATACGTTAATATGGAAGACGAATGTTTGAACATTGAGCTCTACAGCAGTATCTTAACATTCGAAACAGAGAAAGTCTAAACTTAATCAGTTTCTTCCATTTTTATTGTGAAAAGATTTTAAAAACAGGGGGACGACTTGACGTTGGATCAAGTGTCAGAAGTTAACTTATGAAAATAATTTGGATGTGGCGGGGGTAATAAAATTATTTACATGTGTGATATGACATGGATTAACTAGTTACTATAAATACATTAAAATCAATTAAACAAATAATCAAATCAAATCCATTTAGCAATCAATCAAATAATTAATTAAATTACAATCATCTTAATCAAATAATAAAGATTAATCAATTACTAATAAAATAATAAAACTAATCAAAATAAAAATAAAATATTAATTATAAGAGAAGGTACATCATAACATGGGGTATAAGTCAATATAAGAAAAGAGGATCCAAAAACCAATGTACCCTATCTATATAACCTTTACAATTCATAAATTAAAAATAAATGAATAAATAAATAAATAATAATTTTGAACATGATAAAGAAACAATGTTAACACCCATGATATATATATACGTATATATGAAACTCTAAAAGTATATATATGTATGTAACTGCAAAGTAAATATATATATATATATGAAACTTTACTGATAGTATAAAATTAACAATAGCATCTATATACACATATTTAAAACGTTCACTAAAAATGAATCATATATATTATCTACATATAAAACATAAAAGTATATATATATATATATATATATATATATATATATATATATATATATATATATATATATATATATATATATATATATATATATATATATATATATATATATATATATATATATATATATATATATATATATATAAAATAAAAACTCAACGGAACATATAAAGAGGAAAACACATATAAAAACTCCAACCGAAACATGCATGTATATATACAATAACTTAGACTGAAAAATAAAAAAATTTGCATATGTAAAATGTCAAACTGAAATAATGTGTATCCATATATATAAAATTCAAAGGAAACATTATATATATGTGCATAACAATCTCAACTGAAACATTAAATATATATATATATATATATATAAACTCAAACCAAACAAACTTATTAATATATATATATATATATATATATATATATATATATATATATATATATATATATATATATATATTAATTCAACAGAACAAACTTTTAAAATGAACATACAACAACACAACTTAAAAAGAAAACAAGGTGAAGAAGTTACCGACGGTGGTAATGACGACGAGTAGCCACGCGGTTGTGTAAGGTTTCATAGCGGCAGTCGACGGTAGAAGTTTTGTTGTTGATGTTTAACGTTTGATGTTCGATGGAGTTTGTTGAGAGAAGGTGAGTTACCGATTACAAACGGCGAAGAACATGGTGGCACGAGGGTGGTGGTCGTGCGGAGGATGGTGAGGATGGTGTCACGCAGATGAAACTCAGTGGCTTCTTTCTTTCATTTCCAACATGGCGCTGATGTGTGTTGTTTTTCTCTTTAGAAAGTGAAAATGACAATGAATAAAGTGGAAAAAATAGATCCTGAAACAAGCTTTTTTTAAAACCTTTTAATTCTTCCTTTCTTACCATGAGAGATGGAGATATTTATGGTATGAGAAGGGGAAACGTGGCCTTATGTGGACGACGGAAAATAGGGAGCCACATGGTAACAATTGAGTGGGGGATCAAAAGATATTCTTTTGATTTTTTTCTTAAATTAATTTTTCTTTAAAAACTAAAAAAAACTAAAATATTAATAATTTAAAATAAAAATCCAAAATGCAAAATAAAATAAAAATAAAAATTTAGAAAAATCTAATTAATTCCAACGACATTTTGGTTAAGAATAAAAAATAATCGGATAAAAAATAAAAAAATTGGGCGAAAAAATGCCCCAAAAAATAAATTGAATTCATCAAACTTATCAATGTGAAATAAACTTCTCAGAAACATACAGGTTTCGATCAAATTTTGAAATAACAATCGACCGGTTAAAAGGCTCAGACTGATTAAAATGCCACTGAAAAAGTAGTCAAAAAATTAAAATGAGCATGCCAAATTAAAATACACGAATCGTAGATTAATAAAATTGACGTCTGCAAGCTTAATTTTGAAATTTTCCACCCGATAATTCGACGTACAGTTGAGAAACAATTTGACCGGTCTGTCTGTAGATCCGAAAAATTAATTTGAGCGACATTTTAAGTGTTATACGAAACAAAATGCATGTTGTGACATGTATAAAATGCAAACAAACTTTTAAATGCATTGAATTAATGACTGAATAACCATGGATGAACAATGAGATGCAAATGAATCTCTCTTGGGCCATTTACTTCTGATTCTCAAATACGAGCAAAACTCTACAAAGATCCAGATGACGACAATACTCTTGATTGTCACCCTCTGAATCTCTAAAACAAGATGCAACTAAATGAATGATGCACTGAGATTTGAGAACTCAAATCTTTTGACCTCTCAATCAACAGATGAATGAATGAATATCATCAAGATTAGATAAAACGCTAGAACTCCTGACTTTTCACCTAAATCCTGATGAATGCTTTTAACTGATGAAATACACGATAAAATGGATTAATTTATGCTATGCTAATGTGAGTGACAAACTCAGGGTAAAATTTAGGGTATGACAGCTGCCCTTATTTAAACATCTTTAACTTGAGGATATGAAGAACTCTTGTCTTCAAATCGTCATGGTGAAAGATAGTTTAAATACCAAATAGACCCAAATTTTGCCATTCTATGCAAAAGAATGATATGTTGTGATTACGAATGAATGCACACAGGTTAAGAAATAATCTCATTTTCTTAATCAGCAGATGATAACACAAATGAATGTAACGATATTTAGGAAATACTCTTGATTTCCTAATCGTCGGCCGAGAGGGATGCAATGAAGGTTAAAAAGTACTCTTGACTCCTTAAAAAATGAATGCAATTGAATTAAGGAAAACTCTTTATTTCTCAATTATATGAATGAAAAATGATATAGATGTTAAGAAGTACTCTTGACTCTTTACAAATGAATGAATTAAGAAATACTCTTGATCTCTTAATCATATGGCTGAATGAAAATGCAGATGAATTGAGAAATACTCTTGATTTCTTAATCATCAGATGATAAATGATATGAGAAATGCTCTTGATTTCTCAGATGCTATACAGGTTAAGAAGTACTCTTGACTTCTTAAATATGAAATGGTATGAGTTAAGAAATACTCTTGATTTCTTAATCATGAATGTAAATGAATTGAGAAATGCTCTTGATTTCTCAAAAGATATGAAAGTAAATTAAGAAATACTCTTGATTCCTTAATCATGAACGTAAATGAATTGAGAAATACTCTTGATTTTCTCAGATGACATGCAGATGAGTTAAGAAATACTCTTGATTTCTTAATCATGAATGTAAATGAAATATGTATGAGTTAAGAAATACTCTTGATTTCTTAATCATGAATGTAAATGAATTGAGAAATGCTCTTGATTTCTCAGATGAAATGCAAATGAATTAAGAAATACTCTTGATTCCTTAATCATGAATGTGAATGAAATGAGAAATGCTCTTGATTTCTCAGATGACATGCAGATGAGTTAAGAAATACTCTTGATTTTCTCAGATGACATGCAGATGAGTTAAGAAATACTCTTGATTTCTTAATCATGAATGTAAATGAGATATGTATGAGTTAAGAAATACTATTGATTTCTTAATCATGAATGTAAATGAATTGAGAAATGCTCTTAATTTTCTCAGATGAAATGCAAATGAATTAAGAAATACTCTTGATTTCTTAGATGATATGCAAATGACTGGGGATGAGAGAAACATGTTCAGTTGCTCTTGACTGACGGTAGATCTCCATGGATGAATCTGTTACAAAGTAACATGCTCGACTGGTCTTCAGACGTTCTTCGTTGAAGGCAAACACTCCTGGGGGCATAAATGATCATATTCTGCTGCTTTTGGCTAAAGATGTCATATTCAGCAACTCTTGGCTGAAACTGATGCATTCAACGACTCTTGGTTGAAGCAAAAGCTGTAAAATAAAATAGTGTTTAGTTGTTCTTGGCTGAAACTACTGCATAAAATAAAATGGTGTCCAACTGCTCTTGGCTGAAACTAATGCATTCAACTGCTCTTGGTTGAAGTAAACTGCTGGAAAATAAAATAGTATTCAACTGCTCTTGGCTGAAAATAATGCATTCAACTGCTCTTGGTTGATGCAAATTGCTGGGAAATAAATAAAATACTTCCTTTGGGGAATAACCGCGTGTTCACCTGCTCTTGGCTGACAGAAGACTCTTTTGGGGAATGAGAAGATCTTAGAGACTTGTTGGGGAGTTCATGAAATTTTGCTTACCGGGGAAGAAACTCGTCTTAAGAATCATTACCAACAATGATTGTATTTTGAAAGTACTATAGTACTGGAAAAGATAACTGCTCTACTCTTGAGAACACCTCTTGCATCTTGGTCTGCTGAGGATTACACTGAACTTTCTTGAGAGGTTGTTGAATTCGGCTGAGGTTTATGCATGATCTGTTTTTGTACATGATATGCAAAATGAATGTGAAAGCATGAATATATTAGTTTATGCATTTTGTGGGTATCAAGCTCGGATTCCCCAACGCCTTGTCTTGGATAGTTTTGTCACCATGAAGATAATTTTTTTTGTTGCAAAAAAATTCTGATTTCTGCTTTTCCACTAAACGGGCTTAAATGAGGACTTCTTGCTTCTGGAAGAAAATCCATTTCGAACTTGCTTTAGATTACAATGATCTAGGAAATGTCCCACGTCTTGTGAACCAGATGCATTATTGTAAACCAACAAAAAATCCTTTTACACTTTCAAAATCAAAACAGATTAAAGTTTTCAAAAGCTTTGTTGTTTCCATTATTTTAATGTTTTTATCTTATCAAAAATAAAAAGCGACATTAAGCAGAAAAACAAAAATAATTGGTAAAGCAATGTTCAACTGAACAATTTTATTTGATGAGAAGAATAACTCATACATGGGGTTCATGAAGATGTAAACCCCTCTAAGAGGAGATTACAGAGAAAGAAAACAAGTAAATGGCAACAAAAATTTAACTGATTTTCCAACGAAATACAACTTTGCTATTTTCCCCTATGTCCACTAGTCTTCATTACTTTGCTTCTGGAGATGGTAATTGGACTGTTTTCTTCCATCTGAGCTTTGTTACAGTGTTGACTTGTGTCGTTGTAGTATTATGCCTTTGGATATTCCTTAACTTTTGCGCGAACTGCTCCTTAAGAGTTTCAGTTCACCGGGAGATTTTACCCTTTTTTGCTTAAGCCGCCCTTTCGGGTTTTCGACTTACCGGGCTTAATTTTTGTTTATCCCTAATTTTTTCCTGAGCCTCCCTTTCGGGTTTTCAACTCACCGGGATGCTCATTTTTTGCCTAAGTTGCCCTTTCGGGTTCTCAACTTAGCGAACTTTTATTATCCATCTCTTTTTCTTAGGCATAATACTTTTTGACTGCATCAGAATTGACGGGGTGTGTCAACTCTTCTCCGTCCATGTTCGTGAGAACTAAAGCTCCACCAGAGAAAGCTTTCTTCACCACAAATGGTCCTTCATAGTTTGGAATCTACTTGCCACGTGAATCCTTCTGGAGGGAGATTATCTTTTTCAAAACTAGTTCACCTACATTAAACTCTTGAGATCGGACCTTCTTGTCAAATGCCCGCTTGAGTATCCTCTGATATAACTGACCATGACACAACATTGTCATCCTCTTTTCTTCGATTAGATTGAGCTAGTCAAATCTGGTTCGAATCCATTCTGCTTCTTCTAATTTTGTCTCCATCAAGACTCTCAAAGAGGGGATCTCAACTTCTATCGGTAGCACAACCTCCACGCCATAGACTAGTGAGAAAGGGGTTGCCCCTGTTGAAGTGCGAACAACTATTCGATATCCGTGCAAAGCAAAGGGTAGCATCTCGTGCCAATCTTTATAAGTTTTCACCATCTTCTGAATGATCTTCTTGATATTCTTGTTAGCTGCCTCTACAGCTCCGTTCATCTTTGGCCTATAAGGTGACGAGTTATGATGTTCAATCTTGAAATTCTCGCATAACTCCTTCATCATCTTATTATTCAGGTTTGATCCATTATCAGTGATAATCTTGCTAGGAGTTCCGTAGCGACAAATTATCTCTTTCTTGATAAACCGAGTGACGACTTGCTTTGCCACATTGGCATAAGAAGCTGCTTCTACCCACTTAGTGAAGTAGTCAATGGCAACCAGAATGAACCGATGTCCATTTGCAGCTTTAGGCTCAATCATACCAATCATGTCTATGCCCCACATTGAGAATGGCCATGGAGCTGATAAATCATTCAGAGGAGTAGGTGGCACGTGCACCTTGTCAGCATAAATTTGGCACTTGTGGCATTTCCTGGCATAGTGGTAACAATCTGTTTCCATTGTCAACCAATAGTAACCAGCTCTAAGGATTTTCTTCGCCATTGCATGTCCGTTTGCATGAATTCCGAAAGAACCTTCGTGGATTTCTTTGATGAGTAGGTCAACTTCGTGTCTATCCACGCATCTGAGCAGAACTAAATCAAAGTTTCTTTTGTATAGAACACCACCACTTAGGAAGAAATTGGCTGATAACTTTCTTAAGGTCTTTTTGTCTGTGATGGATACATCATTTGGATACTCGTGCTTCTCAAGATATCGTTTGATGTCATAAAACCAAGGCTTGCCATCTGTTTCTGCTTCAACTGCCAAGCAATGTGCTGGCTCGTCTAGACGTTGAATTGTAATAACAGGTGATTCGTTAGCCCACTTGACCTTGAACATAGATGACAGAGTAGCCAAGGCATCGGCTAGCTGATTCTCCTCCCTAGGAATATGATGGAAATTAATCTCATCAAAGTAGGGGATTAGCTTCATGACATGCTCTCGGTATGGGATCAAATTGGGATGGCGGGTCTCCCAATCTCCTTTGATTTGATAGATGACAAGTGTTGAGTCCCCATATACTTTAAGAATCTTGACTCGTAGGTCAATAGCTGCCTCAATTCCCAAGATACATGCTTCATACTCCGCCATGTTATTTGTGCATTTGAAACATAACCTTGCTATGAAGGGAAGATGAAAATCCTTTGGAGAAGTTATAATAACCCCAATTCCATTACCCAATGCATTTGAGGCACCATCGAACACGAGCGTCCACCGCGATCCTGGTTCGGGTCCTTCTTCCAGGCCTGGAATCTCATAGTCTCTTATGTACATGACATCTTCATCTGGGAATTCGAGTCTCATTGATTGATAGTCCTCCACTGGCTGGTGCGCAAGGTACTCTGATAACACACTACCCTTAATGGCCTTCTGAGTTACATACTGAATGTCATATTCTGATAACAACATTTGCCAACGAGTGATTCTGCCAGTTAATCCAGGTTTCTCGAATATGTACTTGATGGGATCCATCTTGGATATTAACATTGTTGTATGGCAGATCATGTACTGTATTAGGCGACGAGAAGCCCATGCTAATGCACAACAAGTCTTTTCTAGCATGGAGTACCTGATTTCACATTCTGTAAACTTCTTGCCCAGGTAGTAGATAACATGCTCTTTTCTACCCGTCTCATCATGTTGCCCCAGTACACATCCCATGGATTCATCGAGTACTGTCAAATACATAATGAGAGGCCTTCCTGGAACTGGTGGCACTAAGATTGGTGGTTCTTGCAGATACTGTTTGATTTTATCAAATGCACTCTGGCAATCATCGTTCCATCTAACGGCTTGATCCTTTCTTAATAACTTGAATATTGGCTCGCAAGTGGCTGTCAGATGCGAGATGAATATGGAAATATAGTTCAATCTGCCCAAGAAACCACGGACTTGCTTCTCTGTCCGAGGTGCTGGCATCTCTTGAATAGCTTTGACTTTGTCAGGATCAACTTCTATGCCTCTCTGGCTCACAATGAATCCTAGAAGCTTTCCAGATCTGACTCCAAAAGTGCATTTAGTAGGGTTTAAGCGCAATCTATATTTCCTCAATCTTACAAACAACTTCTTCAGATGAATAACATGCTCCTCTTCTGTCTAAGACTTGGCAATCATGTCATCCACATAGACTTCAATCTCCTTATGTATCATATCATGGAAAAGAGTCACCATGGCCCTTTTATAGGTTGCCCCAGCATTTTTCAGGCTGAAAGGCATTACCTTATAACAGAAAGTGCCCCATGGTGTAATGAAAGTTGTTTTCTCCATATCTTCAAGAGACATTTTGATCTGATTATATCTTGAGAATCCGTCCATGAAGGAGAATACAGAGAACTGAGCTGTGTTATCTACCAATACATCAATGTGAGGTAAAGGAAAAACATTTTTGGGACTAGCTCTATTCAGGTCTCTGTAGTCTACACACATTAGAACTTTTCCATCTTTCTTCGGAACTGGCACAATATTAGCAATCCACTGCGGATAAGTTGCAACAGCTAGAAAACCTGCATCAAACTGCTTCTTGACCTCTTCTCTGATCTTGACAGCCATGTCTGGTCGAGTTCTTCTCAACTTCTGCTTGATGGGCGGGCATTCCGGCTTCAATGGCAGCTTGTGCACAACTATGTCGGTGTCGAGTCCTGGCATATCCTGATATGACCAAGCAAACACATCCACATATTCATGTAGTAGCTTGACTAGTTCCTCCTTCACATTTTTTTCAAAGCAGTTCCGACCTTGACTTCCTTTCTACCCTCCTCAGTCCCCAGATTGATCACATCCACTGGTTCCTGATGAGGCTGGATCATCTTTTCCTCTTGTTTCAAAAGTCTGGTAAACTCTTCTGGAAGTTCGCAGTCTTCCTTACCATCCTCTTCAGCTTGGTTAATCGGGAGGTCGAAGTCATAGGGAATTATAGCATTGTCGTGTTCAATGGATCCAGTTATTAATGATCTGCATGGAAATGATTTTTCTTTTTAGAGGAAGATTTTGAAAAATGAAAGTGATGTGAAATAAAAATTGCCATTTTTTGTTGTTGTTTATTTGTTTGTAAAAAAAATAAATAAATTAAAAAGATGAAAGACAGGGATCTCAAAAAATGTGCTTTGTATTGATATAAGGCTTAAATATTAACACAAAATGGGCCCTACAAAGCTATCCATATGCCTTGGGCATGACATTGGATGTTTTTAGAAAACAGTAAATTACTTTGAACAAGAAACTATATCCGGAACATTTGTTGCCTTCCAGTTAGTGAGAGCGGCATCCGGAGGTCCACAAAACACAATCTTGGACAAATCTGGATCTTCATCTTCAAGAGCATTCACTTGATCATCACTTCGGAAACCAGCTTTGGAGAATATTTCCTGGATGCTAGGAACCTTCCCTTGATGTATCTTCTGATCTTTAAAATGTTCAATAGACGGCTGATATCCTAATCCACACTTGTCTTTCTTCTCTGGTAGTTCAATCACGGTGCCCCAACTTCCAGGGAAACCTGCTTCAATTGCAGCTTTCACACTCTTCCACGAGGTCATGACCCCCTTGGGTTCTTCAACAAGTTTCGGCTTAGTCTGGACCACATTGACCACTTCAAGGGCTTGGAGAGGAGTTTCAACAATGTCTTCACCTACTTCAATGTATCTGAAAGAAGTCAAATGGCTGACGAAAATATCTTCCTCTCCGGATACTGATACCAGCTTACCAGAAGTAACAAACTTCAGCTTCTGGTGAAGTGTCGAGGTGACAGCTCCAGCAGCATGGATCCAAGGTCTACCTAACAGACAGCTATAGGCAGGCCTAATATCCATTACCTGGAAGGTAATACGGAAAGTTTGAGGGCCAATCAAGATTGGGAGGTCAATCTCCCCAATAACTGTTCGCTTAGACCCATCAAAAGCTTTCACTATCAAAGCACTAGGTCTCATCTGCACCCCTTCAATATTCAATTGTGCCAGGGTAGTCTTAGGTAACACGTTCAAGGATGAACTTGTATCTACCAATACTCGAGCCAAAGTAACATCTATACACTTAATGGAGATATGAAGCTCCATATTATGTTCTCGCCCATTAGGGGGTAAATCATCATCAGTGAACATCAAACAACTACTAGCATTGAGATTAGCAACCACATTATCAAACTGAATAACACTGATTTCTTCTACCACATAAGCTTCATTCAAGAACTTCAATAGAGCAGTCCTATGAGCCTCAGAACTCATAAGTAGAGAAAGAATGGAGATTTTTGAAGGAGTTTGGTTGAGCTGATCTACGACCTTGTAATCACTCTTCTTGATGATCTTCAAGAATTCTCTATCCTCTTCAGCAGTCACTGCTTTCTTAGATGAGCCTTCTCCTGCTTCTAGAGGATTCACCTCTTTCCCATTTGTTGGTTCAACTGTTGGTGCACTTTCTTTGTTTGGGATCACTTCAGGAGCGAAAACCCTTCCACTTCGAGTCACACCACTAGCTCTAGCGATGTTAGTCACGTCTGGGTCTTTCAAGATTACTGGTTTGTTACCCACATAAACTACAGGCTCATAGTTCCAAGGCACTGCTTTGGTACTGTCAAATGAGAATGGAGCGGGAACATAAATAACCATGGGCTCAATCTTCTTCACTGGCTCTAGGTCAACATTTCTCTGATAAGGGACCACAAAAGGCTTGGGAAGCCTCTCTTGATCAAACACAGGCACAATCACATCAACGTCCTCATCAATCTTTTCTCTAGTGAACTGAATAACCCGCTGATCCATCAAACGTTGAAGACAAATTTTGAATTCACCACACTGATCAGGGTTGGATGAACACACCACACAATTATCATGTACTCCATTCATCAATTCTGCTTCCATCAATCTAGCATGGACCACTGTTAAAAGAGTCTTCAACTTGAACACATCCTTTATCAATCCATCATTAGTTGAACTTTCTATAGCATTGACACCTGAACCATCATGTTTAGGCAAAGGATTGTTCCCCGCATTTGAAACATCAGCAAAAGACAATATTTTCTGATCTATCAACTCTTGGACCCGGAGCTTGAACACTTTGCAATTCTCTGTTGTATGACCCTCTGAATTAGCATGAAAGGCACATCTAGCATTCTCATCAGACAAAGGCTTATGCGGCTTCGGCATTGGAGGTAATGCCCTTGGCATGACAGTCCCATTCTGAATCAGATACGGTAGCAATTGAGTGTAAGTCATTAGGATAGGAGTGGTATTCACATTATTGTACGATTGATATGGCCTCTGTTGATTTGGTCGTTGCTGCTGAACTGGACGTGGTTGATTATTCTGTTGATTTCTCTATTGATGTTGAGGTGGAGGAGCCTGGAATTGAGGTTGTGGAGCTTGATATTGAGGAACTGGAACTTGATAGTGAGGTACCGGACCTGGAATAGGAACCGGAGCAATTGGACGGTAAGGCATGGTTGGATATTGAGCAGCCGCTACGTAAGGGTACTGATAATAAGGCACAGAAGCAGGAGCTTTGTATGGTGGTCTCCCCCTCTGAGAAGAAATGGCACTAGTCTCACCCTCCTTCCTCTTGAATCCGTTGAAAGGCTTCTTCAAGATTGGTTGACTGCTGGAACCTCCCTGGATTTTACCACTCTTCAGTCCTTCTTCTACTCTTTCTCCCACGATCACCATGTCAGAAAATCCTGTGGACACACTACTGATCAATCTTTCATAATATTGGCCCTGCAAGGTTCCCATGAAAATGTCAATCAATTCACGATCAACCAGCGGCGGGTGCACCCTTGCAGCCAATTCTCTCCAGCGTTGTACGTATTCTTTAAAAGATTCATTGTCTTTCTGGGCCATACTCTGAAGCTGAGTACGGTTTGGTGCCATGTCAGTATTATATTTGTATTGCTTTGCGAATGCTTCAGCCAACTCATCCCAAGTGTGGATGTTGCTACATTCCAACTGCATGTACCAGTCCAAAGATCCCCCAGTTAGACTATCCTGAAAGCAATGGATCATGAGCTTATCATCTCTGGCATAGGCAGCCATTTTTCTGCAATACATTTTCAAATGTATTGCAGGACATGTGAGTCCTTTTTATTTTTCAAATTCAGGCGCTTTGAATTTTGGAGGAATCACCACGTCTGGGACTAGACACATCTCCAAGGCGCTTAAACGGGTTGAGTTATGTCCTTCCAAGATTCTTAGCTTTTCGGCCAGAGCACGACACATCAAGATAGCCTCAGAATCTTGGGCAACAGTAGGGATGACCACTGGAGTAGCTCCATTGTAATTCTGCATTTCAAACTCGTCCTGGAGCTCTTCATCAGTGCGGGGCATGACTACTTGATTGACTATCGGAGGTCCTTGCACAGCGACTCCATCAGCTACTCAAGAAGTATGCGTAAGTGGAGGCACATGATTTCTTTCAGGCGGTGGAACAAAGCCTGGAGGAAGACCGTAGATAACGGGATTTGGAATAGGAACTGAAGGTCCTGACTGAAGAGCAACCCCTTGAACTAGAGCATCGTTCCTTGCAGCAGCGGCAACACGAGCCTCTTCTTCCCTTCTATCCAGAGCTTGTATAGCCTCAAAGATCTGCTCGATCTTGCTTTTGACAGAGTCCATCTCCTCTCTGAAGGCAGCTTGCTCTTCTCTAACTACATCCATGATTCTTCTGGTGTTGGAGCGAGTAGCGTATGCACGTTGAGGAATCAACTTGAACTATTGGACACGAGGAAAAATGGAATGAGTTTTTGTTTTGAGAAATGAAATGCATGATGCATATGTTAATGCACGTGGATTTAAAAATGTCTTTTATGCTTATGTTCAATTTTATTTTCAGGGAACCGTGTTAGATTCCTTGTAACTTAGCAAGCATTCAAAGAGATCACGGGGAATAAAACAAGAATGGAACCAAACTTTTTTGTACAAAATAAACTCAAAATCCTTCATTCATTCAATTCAAAATAGAGTACAAGGATTGAGTACAAAATATTCTTTCAAACATAAAGGAAAGTACAACATAAGAAAAAAGGTCAAACTGCAGGCTTCTGTTTGTTGAGATCTTCCAACTCTCCTTTGAACCTTTTCATCATGTCTTCACAAAGATAAATAAATTCAGTCACTGAATGAGGGATGTTGTCATTGTTTATGTCTTCCAAAGCACATCTTAGCATCAAAGGCACATTCGTAGACATGCCATTACAGAAGTCTATCAAACTGACAAACTTGTCTCGATACTCATTTCTTTGTTCATGTAAAAACTGGATGGTTTCCTCGCAGGCTGCCAAACTAGCATTCACATTTTCCATTGCGTTCATCCAATCTTCACCTTCTTGTAGCAAAGAGTCATGTCGGCCTCTCCAGTATCGTTCCCACTCATTAGCATTTTCAGCCTCCTGGCACTTTCCTTTCCACATTTCAGGTGTAACCTGAGTAGCAGCCATAACACTCTCTTTACTGCGGCGTTCTCGTTCTTCCCTTTCTTTTAATTCAAAGAGTGAAACACTGAGGTTGGCTATCTCATCCTCAAGCGTCTCTCTTATCTCCTTCTTTTGTTTTGTGGCGAGCTTCCACCATTTCTCTTTCTCAGGACAATCCCTCTCAGCCTCTTTCAGTTGGCTTTTGACGGTATTCAAGCAGCTGTCAGCCTGATCTAACCCCTGTTTGACTCTTTTTCTCTTATATTCCTCCTTATCAGTCCTTTCCACATTTGCTTGAAGTTGTGTTTTCTTCCGCCCAAGCTCCCACTTA
Source organism: Lathyrus oleraceus (assembly GCF_024323335.1). NCBI lineage: Eukaryota > Viridiplantae > Streptophyta > Magnoliopsida > Fabales > Fabaceae > Lathyrus > Lathyrus oleraceus. Next base: position 457,427,025 of record NC_066584.1, on the reverse strand, counting down.
TGATTATCCCTTTCTTCAGTAATTCGGAGAAGGTTCAACCGTAGCTCTTCATTCTCTTTTTCCAAACTTTGGATGACAACTTTGAGCTCTTTAGCTTCCTCCATAGTGACGTGAGTAGGTTCTGGAGGATTTGTATGCATTGGAGGCTCATAAGGGTATGGTAGTTTGTCTTGAGAAGCTCTGGCTTGGACCCAACTTGTATATGGCCCTCTAGCTATACAATTCTTCTTTCCACGCTCCCTTTTCCTTCTCTACGAACTTTAGTCCAGGCACGACCTATCCTCTTCACCAGATCAAAGTCCTTCACTCCTTCTCCCAGCAAGAAACCTTCTAACAACTTATCTTCTACTTTGTCATTCATAGGAAACCCAAGTTGCCGCATAGCAAGCTCAGGATTGTAATTGATGCAACCTCGAGTTCCTATGAGTGGCACATTATGGAAGTTACCACATTTGACGATTATGTCCATATCATCATAAACACGAGAGTGCCAGGTGATGTCATTGGTAGTGAGAGACATGATTTTTTTAGACCACTTGAGGTTATCCTTGTTTTGAACAAAAGGCCATTCGCTTGGTAAGTGAGATAAGAACCATTTATACAGTAAAGGAGCACAAAACTGGATCATCCCCCCTTCTTCTCATTTCTCCAATGGATAGAGTGATAAACATCTACAAGTGTTAATTGTAAATTTACGTGTCGGGTTTTTGTTATCGTATCCACAGTGATTGTAAGATATCACCGCCGTTCGATGGTTGTATTAATTCTAACTCAATGTAACAATAGGGTTTTGGTTGGTTGTCACGTTATCTTGCGTAAAAAGGTAATAAATTGCGGTAAAAGTTTTGGTTTGAATAAATGAGAAATATTGCCAAAGTTAGGGTTCGATGATCACTTTGCATGTATTTGTTCGGTCAACAATCATATAAACTCCTTTAGATGATAAATCATTTCACAAAGTCCTCCCAATATGTTTCTCTCGAACACACATTGTGAGTTTTCCCATTTTGATCCATTGTTTCTCTCGAACACAATCTATCAAAATGACAACTTTTTGGTTCAACCTTATGGTGAACAAAATCATTCATTACTATCTCTAGCTAATAAACAAGATTGGATGAAAACCTAGGTCAAGAGTTGGTAAACATCTCTCGATCATAAACCAACACAAAGAGTTTTAAATAGAAACAAAGTTTTCATCATATATTCACCATTAAAGAGTTTACACATGAAGATCCTTACATTTACACACAAAGCTAGTAATCACCTACATCTAACCTTGACAAATAGATGACTTAGCTACTCATTTTCATGGTAGCTTGGTCGGCAAGTTTCGGAAGAAGGTTGATCAACATCCAAGTCGGATAATCGAGATTGGATGGGAATCCACCTTCTTTTTGTAGAAGATGGTTACTAGATGAAGAGAAATGAAATCTAGGGCATAAAAGATCCTAAGAACAATGCTGGAAAATATCTCTAAGAAAGTACAAAAGTGGAAAAATTAGGTAAAACTAAGGTAAGGCTCTCAAAAGTGGCACTTGCTACTTATAGAGCTGTACTGGGCTGTCATGCTCGCTAGGCGAGCAGAATGGCTCGCCTAGCGAGGGTCAAATTGAGGCACAAGAGGCACCTGCGCCCAGAGACACAGTCTATCTCAGACTGTCATGTTCGCCTAGCGAAGGGCACGCTTCAACCCTCGCTCCAGCGAGGTTGAGAGGTTTGGCTACTGGAATGCTCGCTTGGAACTCGCTAGAGCCTCGCCTAGCGAGTGAGTGCTGGCTGCGCTTTTCACCAAAACTGAACGAACTCGCTACCACCTTCGCTAGCAGCTCGCCTAGCGAATTTATTGATATTTTACTGGAGCTTTTCGCTGGGCGCTCGCCTAGCGAGTGCTTCGCCACAACCTTCGCCTAGCGAGCAGGCTGATGAATGCTTGATTTCTTTGGTTCCTTTGCCAACTTTCTTGTGTCTTCATTTTCAATTATTTCATGCCTTCTTCCTGCACAATAACACACAAATCAAAGGTACCAAGATCGTTTATCAATGTAATGCATTTCATCTAAAACAAAGGTGGTTTTGACAATTTAGCAAGGAAATAGAGTGAAAGATGCCCACATATGATAGCTCAAATAAGCACTTTTGGGCATCTAACAACAAGCAAGGTGGAAATGGGATTCTTGAGCAAGAAAATGCGTATAGCAGTCATGTCCACGAAGTCATCAATGTTCGGGAACAAGACAATCCCATAAAGTATCAAGGCTAACACAACATTGAAAGCGACCCAATCTTCTTTACTTTTGAAATCTGAAGCTTTTCTCACTAAGAACTTCAAAGTGAAGCCCAAAGTGTCTCCTTTTGGTCCAAGATTAGCTTTCACTTCCGCTTTATCTAGATGTATAGATGAACCTATTTGTTGATGTGTAGGAAATTCCCCTAGACCGGTGTAAGGGACTTCATCCTTGATACTAATGTTTGCTATATGTGAGAACTCTTCCAGTGTTGGTTCCAACTGGAAGTCCTGGAATGTGAAACACCGCAAGGGAGGATCATAGAATTGTGCCAAAGTGAAAATGGCCCAAGCATCCACCTCGGTGTTCATGATAGTCAACAGGTTACCATACTCAACACAAAAGTTGTTCCTTCTGATTTTTTTCACATCTGAGATCAACCCCTTAATCAATCCTAGCTTTGGATTCCTGAACTTGAATGAATAAGTACTTTTTTGATTGCTACCCATGTCTTCTGAATGCCTGCAATCAAACGAGTCTTTAGGTCCCTTAAAAATATGCACATGTCATATGTGTTATGATTAAGAAATGTTTTATGTTTATGTATGTACAGTTGGGTAGGTGATCATTGGAACATTCTGATTAATTACTTCATGGAGGAAAGGTTCCAGGAATAGGAAAACCAAATAGGTAGGCTCTAGGGTTTAAAAGGTTCCTAGAGTCATGGACCCAATTCAAGAATATTATCGTCAGAACGACTAATCGTAAGACAATAATATCTTAAAAAGGATCTATTCTAGGTTAGGTCTTTGTATTAACCCAACGAGTCCTAAGTCTCGTAGGTCAATACTACACAACCATCGACTCCACGGTTCTAGACACGGTTCCCAGAGTCATGGATCACACCTGACAATATTATCGTCAGAACGACTACTCGTAAGACAACAATATCCTCAAAAATGATCTATTCTGAGTGAGGTCTTCGCATTAACCCAACGAGTCCTAATTCTCATAGGTTAACACTACACAACCATCGGTCCTAAAAGCCATAGGTTCAGGGTTCTACAAAAGGTCCTCAGAATCATAGATCGAGGTTGAAAGTATCACCGCCAAAACGACTAATCGTAAGACAGTAATACTTTCAAGGGATCTCATCTGAGTGGGGTTCTCGCATCAACCTAACGTGTCCGATGTCTCGCAGGTCAATACTACACAACCACCATCCTAACTTAAGTTTTTTCTCATAGCTCGGGTATAAAGCTTTTCCTTACACAAATGCCAATAGTCCAGAAAGTTCCAATGATACCATATATCAATAATACAGTAATTGGAAATACAGATAATAAAGGCATATATAGATAAAATAAATAAGAAGCAAACAAACAGATAAAAGCAAAAGCTCAAACACAAAACAAACTAAATTAGGGTTGACTCGCTTAGGAGAAGATATTTCCCCAGCAGAGTCGCCAGCTGTCGCGGCGCGAAAAATACCCAAGCGTAAGGAACACTCGAAATATAAACAAAACAGAGTCGCCACCGAACTTTATTTATTCCCAAAGAGGTAAAGGGGAAATATCGATAAAACCCACAAACGAACAAAAAGAAATGGTCGTCGCAACCAAATCGGGTTCGGGAGTCGGTTATGCAAGGGAAAGGTATTAGCACCCCTCACATTCATCGTACTCGATGGGACCCATTTAGTTAGTTTTGTGTTAGAGTGTTAGCGTGATATCGTTTGTGAAATTCTACTTATCGAGTGAGAAAAGAGAAATAAAGAAAGGAAAAACTTAAGGTTTTTTAATATTAATGTGCCTGACAAGATTTCGCAATCCTGCTCCTACGTATCTCCAGGTGCTATGAAGAACTCAAGGCATACGTAGTTCTACCCAAAGAGAACTACTGGATGGATTTCTTTTAAAGAGAGTGATGCTTGGATCATATTTGAGCGATTAAACCTTTACTTGTTGCTCGCTCTTGGAGGCTGAAGTCTTTGTTTGTTTCGCATCAAAGTGGATGTTGCATACTCTTTTTTGAAAATGTTTTAGGAGTCGCACAAGGGCGGAAAATAAGTTTGATGAGTTTGAGTTGATTTTAAGCGGAGACAGGCATCCAAGCAGGGAGCTCTACTGCAGTACTCGAATGCCCGAAAAGGAAGAGGCCTAAGCCTAATCACTCTTTTTTCATCCAAAAGTTTATTATGAAAATGTATGGCAAATTAGGCCAAAGTTCATTAACGAAAGACGATTAGTCAGACAGAGAGCTCTACAGCAGTGTCCAAATAATCGGGAAAGAGAAGGTCGATACCCAATCAATCTTTTTCTTCTATAAGAGAAATGACCCAATTCTGGTAATTACTATACGTTAATATGGAAGACGAATGTTTGAACATTGAGCTCTACAGCAGTATCCTAACATTCGAAATAGAGAACGTCTAAACTTAATCAGTTTCTTCCATTTTTATTGTGAAAAGATTTTAAAAACACGGGGACGACTTGACGTTGGATCAAGTGTCAGAAGTTAACTTATGAAAATAATTTGGATGTGGCGGGGGTAATAAAATTATTTACATGTGTGATATGACATGGATTAACTAGTTACTATAAATACATTAAAATCAATTAAACAAATAATCAAATCAAATCCATTTAGCAATCAAGCAAATAATTAATTAAATTACAATCATCTTAATCAAATAATAAAGATTAATCAATTACTAATAAAATAATAAAACTAATCAAAATAAAAATAAAATATTAATCATAAGAGAAGGTACATCATAACATGGGGTATAAGTCAATATAAGAAAAGAGGATCCAAAAACCAATGTACCCTATCTATATAACCTTTACAATGCATAAAATTAAAAATAAATGAATAAACAAATAAATAATAATTTTGAGCATCATAAAGAAACAATGTTAACACCCATGATATATATACGTATATATGAAACTCTAAAAGTATATATATGTATGTAACTGCAAAGTAAATATATATATATATATGAAACTTTACTGATAGTATAAAATTAACAATAGCATCTATATACACATATTTAAAACGTTCACTAAAAATGAATCATATATATTATCTACATATAAAACATGAAAGTATATATATATATATATATATATATATATATATATATATATATATATATATATATATATATATATATATATATTATATATATATATATATATATATATATATATATATATATATATATATATATATATATATATATATATATATATATATATATATATATATATAATAAAAACTCAACTGAACATATAAAGAGGAACACACATATAAAAACTCCAACCGAAACATGCATGTATATATACTATAACTTAGACTGAAAAATAAAAAATTCTGCACATGTAAAATGTCAAACTGAAATAATGCATATCCATATATATAAAATTCAAAGGAAACATTATATATCTGTGCATAACAATCTCAACTGAAACATTATATATATATATATATATATATATATATATATATATATATATATATATATATATATATATAACTCAAACCAAACAAACTTATTAATATATATATATATATATATATATATATATATATATATATATATATATATATATATATATATATATATATATATATATATATATATTAATTCAACAGAACAAACTTTTAAAATGAACATACAACAACACAACTTAAAAAGAAAACAAGGTGAAGAAGTTACCGACGGTGGTAATGACGACGAGTAGCCACGCGGTTGTGTAAGGTTTCGTAGCGGCAGTCGACGGTAGAAATTTTGTTGTTGATGTTTAACGTTTGATGTTCGATGGAGTTTGTTGAGAGAAGGTGAGTTACCGATTACCAACGGCGAAGAACATGGTGGCACGAGGGTGGTGGTCGTGCGGAGGATGGTGAGGATGGTGTCACGCAGATGAAACTCAGTGGCTCCTTTCTTTCATTTCCAACATGGCGCTGATGTGTGTTGTTTTTCTCTTTAGAAAGTGAAAATGACAATGAATAAAGTGGAAAAAATAGATCCTGAAACAAGCTTTTTTTAAAACCTTTTAATTCTTCCTTTCTTACCATGAGAGATAGAGATATTTATGGTATGAGAAGGGGAAACGTGGCCTTATGTGGACGACGGAAAAAAGGGAGCCACATAGTAACAATTGAGTGGGGGATCAAAAGATATTTTTTTGATTTTTTTCTTAAATTAATTTTTCTTTAAAAACTAAAAGAAACTAAAATATTAATAATTTAAAATAAAAATCCAAAATGCAAAATAAAATAAAAATAAAAATTTGGAAAAATCTAATTAATTCCAACGACATTTTGGTTAAGAATAAAAAATAATAGGATAAAAAAAAATCGGGCGAAAAAATGCCCCAAAAAATAAATTGAATTCATCAAACTTATCAATGTGAAATAAACTTCTCAGAAACATACAGGTTTCGATCAAATTTTGAAATAAAAATCAACCGGTTAAAAGGCTCAGACTGATTAAAATGCGACTGAAAAAGTAGTCAAAAAATTAAAATGAGCATGCCAAATTAAAATACACAAATCGTAGATTAATAAAATTGACGTCTGCAAGCTCAATTTTGAAATTTTCCGCCCGATAATTCGACGTACAGTTGAGAAACGATTTGACCGGTCTGTCTGTAGATCCGAAAAATTAATTCGAGCGACATTTTAAGTGTTATACGAAACAAAATGCATGTTGTGACAAGTATAAAATGCAAACAAACTTTTAAATGCATTGAATTAATGACTGAATAACCATGGATGAACAATTAGATGCAAATGAATCTCTCTTGGACCATTTACTTCTGATTCTCAAATACGAACAAAACTCTACAAAGATCCAGATGACGACAATACTCTTGATTGTCACCCTCTGAACCTCTAAAACAAGATGCAACTAAATGAATGATGCACTGAGATTTGATAACTCAAATCTTTTGACCTCTCAATCAACAGATGAATGAATGAATATCATCAAGATTAGATAAAACGCCAGAACTCCTGACTTTTCACCTATATCCTGATGAATGCTTTTAACTGATGAAATACACGATAAAATGGATTGATTTATGCTATGCTAATGTGAGTGAAAAACTCAGGGTAAAATTTAGGGTATGACACACGGAAGGTCTAAAAGTGGGGAAGCTCTGCCCTAATGTTGTCATGCAATGTGGACCTATGTGTTAGGATTTACAAAGGGGAACATCTACCTAATGTTAGCATGCAAAGAATAAGGGAATTCTACATATGTCATCATACAAAGGGTTCTACCTAATGGGTGCTACCTAAACGGAACACGAGTTGACGGATGGAACACGAAGAGGAGCCACGGATAAAGGTAGATGGCGATGCCTGAGGCAATCGACTTACAGGTAGATGGTGATGCCTGAAGCAATCGACTTACAAGAGAAATGACGATGCATGCAGCAATCGAATTACAAAAGGATGGATGAATGCGTGCTGGTTTTGTTAAGTTTTAAAAATGATTACTCGACGTTGGATCAAGCTTTTGATCTTATTTTGAAATGATTATCGGATGTTCGTTTTAATTCTTGTATTAACAGATGAATAAAGAATGAAAGAATAAATATTATACACTTCATGGGAGAGGGGTACCTTTGTTATGAATGGGGATGGTTCATGGCAATTAAACAATAAGAATATATGCCTCATACATCATACAAGTAGGCAACAGTTATCACTCAAATCAGATAAGTAAACAAGTATATAATCGAATCAAAGAATCAAAGAATAAAGTAATGGAGCATTGAACAATGCATGGGATGTATGAACATGTTAAACAATCAAACAATATTAAGCATGAATGAAAGAAACAAGTGTAAAAGATGATAGATGAATCAGACAGATGAAAAGAAATGCACAAAAGGGTTCACTGAATAATTTAATCAGGAAATGAGGTGAGGATCAAATAAAATCAAATGAAAGGCCTCTAATACATGGCATGTGAGATGAACAAGGGAGGATCAAAAGATCTCTTCAATTGCCATAAACAATCCCTAAGTCAAACATCGATCATAAGAAAGTCAACTGAAAATTCAAGTCAACTTAAAAAATATCAAATAAATAGCAAATTAATCAAGAAAATTATGAAAAATTAAACTAAGAAAGGTGGGGTCAGGACATCATCATCCCCCAAAAATATTTTTAAAAATAATAAAAATTGGTGCATAAATTAGTTAAAATAAAACAGAAGTCAAAACAAAAGTCAACCAACCAAACTGGGTCAAAAAGTAAATCCAAAAATAAATTGAAAATGGGAAATAAATTCCAAGAAAAGGTCAGGTTGACCATGGGATATTGGTCAGCCTTCATCCCAAAAATCAAAATCTAAAAATAGTTTTAAGACATAAAAATAAAATCAAGAAACAAATGTGTGTTAAAATGGACCACTTGGAACAAATAATTAAAATAAAATATTAACATTAAATAAATACGAAAATAAAAATTAAATAAAATTAAATAAGACATTAAGAAATGTGAAAAATATTTTTGGGGATTTTTATGAATAACGAAAATATTTTAAAATAATTAAAATCTAAACAGAAAAATAGATGTGAATTAAAAAGAAAATAAAAATGGACATTTGTTGGTGTTGATGGGCCAGGAAAGGGAGGGTGTGAAGAGCAGATGTGCAAGCACGCGGTCCAAAACACTAATAAGTCAGGTGTGACAAGGTGAAATAACATTTTATTAAAATAAATCATGTAAACCTCATGTCAATTGGTCACACTGAACTTAAGTCACTACAGGACAAAACAACACGAATGGCCAGGATTAAAAGATGAGCAAGGGATCTAACGGTTCAGGAGGCGCCACATCATCATCTTCCTCACAAACCAAGCCCTAATGCCATATTCATGAAAAAAAACGTGAAAACCAAGTGGATTTCTTCAGTCTTCCATTCAAGAATGCAAGAGCTATAGTGCACCAAATGCCACGAAATAAAAACCAAAATTCAAGTACAAAATGTGTAGATCATCATGGTGACTTGTTTTAGTAAAAATGATGGCTTAATCATGGAGAAAAGTTAACCACAAGATGTCAATATGGGCATGGCATAATGGAAAATCACAACACAAATCCATAACATCAAGAACACTAGCATAAGATTGGCCTTGTAAACAATCATGAAACAAATATGAACACATGATTAGCATGATAATAATCATGAGCATGAACAATAATGATCATAGATATATCAACACATGGCCATGGAATATGAGTGATAGAGTTACCTAGTGGATACTTGGTCCACTGCCCCTTTGATAGAAGAAGATGATGGAAGAATGTGATGCCTCCTTTATGTTTCAAGAGCTTGTTGAGAGAGAATGGAAGCTGCTATGTGATGGAACTTTCTTGCTTGCCATGAAATCCCAATGCCCTCTCTTAGGTTTAGGGTTTGCATCTTTTAAATATGTAGGTCAACATGTTTAATGGGCTTTGAGATGATTGTTATCCATGAGAAAAAATATTGCCAAAGTGAGGTGTATTAGGGCATGTGAAATGTTGTTATTTGGAAAAGTTTTAAGTGAATGAACACATGATGCATGGCCCAAATGATGTAAAAAACGTGGGCTGGATTCATGCAGCATGCTTGGTTGGTTTGGCAAGCAAGAAAACATTCCAAGGTAGTGACTTTATAGCCATGTAACTTAATGAGCAAGCTACCAAATGATGAGATAATGCAAACAGTAGAAAGATCTCATGGAGTATGTCATCTTTCATGTTGATCACAAGTTGAAATGATGAATAGAAGAAGGTGAAAAGTGGCCTTCAAGTTCAGGTCTCACCATGCAAAACTGATTGGGCCAGTTTGGCCTAAAATCTGCCTAGAAAACCAAGTCAGGATACCAACTTTAGATGAATGCATCTCTCAAATCATGGATCCAAATGAGATGATTCCAAAAGGATGTGAAAGAGGACATGGCAAGTTATAATTGTTATGAAGAAATTATTTTCAAATGATGTCTTGAAGTGCAAGAAAACTGGCCAAGAAGTCTTGACAAACTTTGAAGATTTTTGGACTTAGAAATTTTTTTAAGTGTCCTAAAAATATGTCTCACTTTTACTAAGCATAACTTTCTCAATTTTAATCCAAATGGAGAAAACTTTATATCCCTAGAAAGCTTGGAACACAGGGAACAACTTTCATGTTGGAGAAATTTTCAAATAGAGCTCTTATCTTGATGGAAAATGGGCTTAAAGTGAGTGCAACAACCATGAAAACTTGCCCTAAATGGAAAGTCAACCATTTCCAAATTAAGTAACTTTTCCAATTCCTGATTAAATGATCCAACCTTGATCAAATTTCACATGTATGCTTCCTTAGGCATGAATTTTGAGATTCCACTTTCAAAAAGTCAGGAGTTGACTTTTCTGGCCCCACAGTTGACTTTTCCCAAACTGTCTGATTCCCGATTCCAGTGATCAATTGAAGCACTTATGGCTCAAATAAAAAGCTGATTTTTTTGTATGTAGACCCTTGTGGACATATGGAGGGCCATGGAAAAGAGTTTCACCCAAGGAATCAGAAATAAACTGATTTTATACCAAACCCTAGTTTAGGGCAAAATTGATCAGGAATTGGTTGCACTGATTCCCAATGGATCTTTCTGAGATAATCGTGAATCTTCCTAGGCCAAGATGCCTCTCTAATCATGACATGGATAATCTCCTATACTTCCAACCAATCATTGCCTTTTGCAAGTAGCCATGAAACCCTAATTTCCTGATTAAATCCAGATGAACACTCTGATAGCTCTGAATCTTTCACTGGTGAACTGAGGACCATAATAAGACACCTGGATCCCCCTGAGAACCTTGAGACTTGTATATTTAGAAAATTAAGTCCAATTCTCAATCTTGCTTTGTGTGGGCTCCTTCTGTTAAGGAGTGATCAATCAAAACCTGATTTCCCAGTCACTAATGCAGTATGCAATGAGTATGACCTAGTATGATGCTAATGAAGTGTGAAACATAATCCCATGCTTCCAAGAAAAATGAAGGGTAAATTTTGGGGTATTACAAGTGGTGAGATAAGTTCTAACCCAAAATTGAGTGCAATTAAGATAGGAGGATGGTATAGTCATGTTCGACTTATGTGGAGTAGTCCTTAACAAGTTGGCTGATCTGCTCAGTGGAGACTCTTTTGGATGTGGAAATGTCACACAAGTATTTATGGTTAGGCATTACTATCTCTAATTTGGGTCTGAGAAGCTGAGGACCGTAGAACATTTACCCCCTCTTGTCCTATTTAGGAGGTAGTGCGGAAACTGTTCAAGTGTAGACTTGATAACAGTTGTTACGCGATACTACACTCAAACGAGTTTCTCTTGAGAATATTATGGGTCAATGAGTCAATCATCTTAACCTGTAATATCCGATAGATGGAATTAAGACTCTGGGAACTTTTTAGAACATGGTCTATAGGTTTTATCCATAGTTCACTCCTTTGGGATGGTTCTTACCCAGACTCCATGCTCGTGACTTACAACAAACCCTTGATTCTTGGTTGATCCAATCAAGTCTTGTCAATATCAATGGAACTTGGGTGTTGATAAGGTGTAAACCATAATCCACCAAAATGGATGATTGATCTTGACAATGACTTGATTCATCCCTTGACCTTTGTTTGCCTTGTGTGTGATCCCTTATTTGTGATTGTGGCATTCATGCATTCATGCGCATCATAACATTCATCACACAAAAATTTCAAGGAACTAAGGTATCATTTGCAAATATTTTCAGACCATGGATTGTGGACGAAGGAACACTAAGAAGCACAGTTTCAGATGTCCCGACTTGAAAGAGTTAAGGAAGCTAGCATCTTTTGTATTAGATCTCTTGGACTTCAAACAACGTCATGGGAAGCTTTTGTCTATCTTATCTACTGATGTGGTTGAAGGACTTTTGAGTGTGCTAGTGCAATTCTATGATTCTCTCTACTGTTGTTTCACTTTCCCAGATTATCAGCTTATGCCTACATTTGAGGAGTATTCTCATCTCTTGGGGATACCTGTTTCTAGTAGAGTGCCTTTTAATGGATTGGAAGAGATTCCCAGATCTCATCTTATTGCTAAAACTCATCACTTGAAGAAGTCTGAGATAAAGGCTCATTGGGTGAAGAAAGGAGGATTGTTTGGGTTGCCATCTGATTTCCTCATCAAGGAAGCTACTGCCTTTGCTCAAGCCGGTAGTGTGGATGCTTTTGAAGCTATCTTTGTGTTGCTCATCTATGGGTTGGCTTTGTTCCCTAACATTGATGGTTTTGTTGATGTGAACGCCATTAGACTTTTCTTGATTGGGAATCCTGTGCCTACTTTGTTGTGTGATATGTATTTATCTTTGCATCTAAGGAATTCTAAGGGTGGTGAAACCATTGTATGCTGTATTCCTCTTATGTACAAGTGGTTTATTTCGCACTTGCCTCAGACACCTGCTTTTGTGGATAACAAACAATGTCTAAGGTGGTCTCAGAGGCTTATGTCTCTCACTAATGATGATATAGTTTGGTATGATCCATCTTTGAGCAGTTTGGGGATTATTGATAGTTGTGGTGAATTCTCTAATGTGCCTCTCATTGGTACGCAAGGAGGAATTAACTACAACCCTGCTTTGGCTTGTCATCAACTTGGGTTCCCCTTGAGAGATAATCCTAATAACACTTTGTTAGAAGGTCTTTTCTATCAAGAGGGTAAAGATCCCCAACTTTTGAAGAAGAATATTGTGCATGCTTGGCATAATGTGCATAACAAAGGAAGATCTGAGCTTGGTCCGTGCAATGGTGTAACTTTGGAAGCTTACACTCTTTGGGTGAAGAAGAGAGCTTTGGAGTTGAAGATGCCTTATCCTTATGAAAGACCTATGTCTATGGTTGTGGCTGAGCCATTAACTCTCCCTAACCAAGATGTAGAGGAGTTGGAATATGTGCTCGCCAAGATGAAGCAAGAGAAAGACATGTGGGAAGAGCGTTTTCGTGCTTTGAGCAAAAAGCATCAAGAGTTGCAGTTGGAGTCTAAGGACAAAGATGCACTTATTGAGCTACTTGAAGACCGAGTGACGAAGACACAGAGAGAGCCAGAGGTTTCATCTTCTAGCATGCCTCAACCTTCCGTTGCTTGGAAGAAGATTGTTGATCAACTTGTCCTCGAGAAGATTCAGATGAAGGCTTCTTTTAAGACCGAGATTCGACGCATTCGAAGGAAGTATGCGCCTTCAACCAGGGCTTCTGACATTGTTGTTAGGGATCCTTAGGATGACTAGTCTCCTTTTCTCTTGTATTTTTCATTTGGTTTCTGAAATTGTATTCAGTGTAATCCTTCCAATTATATAAATGAAAAAAGAGGTTTTTGGTCATATGAAAGTTATTGCAATTCTTGATATATATATATATATATATATATATATATATATATATATATATATATATATATAATATATATATATATATATATATATATATATATATATATATATATATATGTCTGCAAATGATATAGTAAGTTCCTTGAAAGCAAAAATAAATAATGAAGCATTGTATTTCATGCATCATTTTCATAAGCAGGTTTCTCTTTCGCCAAATATCTCATTGGTGTTTCTTCTGTGCTTTAGCCAAGCTGACTCACCGGTACAACACTCGCGCCAATCATCTTAGAATTATGGAGCATCTAGAGCAAGAGAACAGAGAGCTGAAGGACGAGATCTCCCGCCTGACTGCCATGACGGAGTTAGTTCTTGCTGCTCATAGTTAATCTTCTCCAACGCCTGCAGCTCCTCCTGCGAGGACAATTATTTCAGAGGTGGCTACCTCTACCATGCCTGCTGCTACCGCTCATTCTGCACGCACTATGCCTGCCAGATTCCCGTGGGGAATGCCGTCCAACTTTATGCCTGAAGGCTTTGCGCCTACATTTGCTTCCATGCCGGCATTTATCCCGGTCATGTCCGTGCCACCTCCCGTTGTGCACACCTTACCTCGTGTAGAGGACACCATTTATCACTCTGAGTTGTCTGAGGGTCCGGATGTCTATGAGAAAATGGATGAAATGAATGATCAATTTCTTGAGCTGCGCAAGGAATTGAAGATATTGAGGGGTAAGGATTTGTTTAGAAAGAGTGCTGCTGAGTTGTGTTTAGTGCCCAACGTCAAGATCCTAGTGAAGTTCAAAGTGCCTGACTTTGAAAATATAAAGGGAATACTTGTCCTCTCACTCATCTAGTGATGTATGCTCGTAAGATGTCTACTCAGACCGATAATGATTAACTGTTGATCCATTATTTCCAGGACAGTTTGACCGGTGTTGCGCTCTGTTGGTATATGGGGTTGGATAGTGCAAGCATTCACACTTACAATGACTTGGGAAAGGCTTTTGTCAAGCAATATAAGTACAATATGGACATGGCTCCCGATAGAGACCAGCTGAGGTCTATGTCTCAGAAAGATAAAGAGACATTTAAAGAGTATATGCAGAGATGAAGGGAATTGGCTGCCCAGATCACTCCTCCTTTGGAGGAAAAAGAGATGAAAAAAATCTTTCTGAAAACTCTGAGTTCATTTGATTATGAACGAATGATTGCTAGTGCCCCCAGTGACTTTACCGAGATGGTAAAAATGGGGATGAGGCTTGAGGAAGGAGTCTGAGAGGGACGTTTGTCGAAAGATGAGGCATCGACGAGCAAGAGGTACGACGACAGTTTGAGCAAGAAAAAGGACAATGAAGCGAATGCAATAAGCAGTGGGAGGCAGAGGAGGCCTCAGATTAGAAGGAATCTAACATCCTGTCAACATCACCATCATGTATCTTCCGTTATCCCAGTTTTTTCTAATCAGCAATCAACACCAGTTCAACAACCACAACGTCAACAACAACAACCGCAACAACGAGAAAAAAGCTACAACAACAACAATACCAACAACAATCATCATCAACAAAACTTTGAGAGGAAGAATGTCTCTTTCGACCCGATTCCTATGTCTTATGCAGAATTGTATCCATCCTTGGTTCTCAAGAACCTGATCCAACCGAGAAACCCGCCGCAGATTCCAGAACCACTTCCATGATGGTATAAGCATGAGCTCCGTTGTGCTTTTCATCAAGGGGCACCAGGACATGATATCGAGAACTGCTACCCACTCAAGTATGAGGTTCAAAAGCTGATGAAAAGTGGAATGGTGTCTTTCGAAGACCGTGCGCCGAATGTGAAAGAAAATTCGTTGCCCGCCAATGGGAACTCTTCTATGAATATGGTGGATGGTTGTCCTGGTGAGTTTAAAGTTTTTGATGTGCGTTTTATCAGGAGGTCCTTGGTGCAGATGCATAAGGATGTTTGTTTGGTAAGTGATTGTGAGCATGACCATGATGGTTGTGCTGTTTGTAGTGTTAACGCAAGGGGTTGTGAAGTTGTGAAAAGGGACATCCAACGACTGATGGATGAAGGCATGATTCAAATTGTTCAATCCCTTCATGTAGATTACTATGTCAATGTCATATTGCCCATTTTCAAGCAGCCAGGGAGATTGGTAATCCAGTACGACAACAGCAACAGTAACAATGTCAGCAATAGATCAGTATCGTCGTTGGTAATACGGTTAGCGGGTCCCGTCCCGTATTCATCTGATAAAGTTGTACCGTATCAGTATAATGCTACAATGATATAAGGTGGTCAAGAGGTCTCGTTGCCTACGACTAGTTCAGTGGTGAGCATTGTTGATGTTACCAAGGTGACCCGTAGTGGTCGTGTGTTTGGGTCGGTGTTCCCAAAGGATAAGGAAGAATCAGTTGTGAGTAAGAAGGTGGAAGTGCCTACTGTAGATCCAGATGGTGTTTCAAAGGATAAGTCTGGTGAATCCAACAACTTGAAAGCTAACGATGATGATGAGGTACTTCGGTTAATCAAGAGGAGTGAGTTCAATGTGGTGGAGCAGCTGCTCCAAACCCCCTCAAAAATCTCAGTGTTGTCTTTGCTCATGAATTCTGAAGCGCACAGAGAAACACTACAGAGAGTTCTAGAACAAGCTTTTGTAGAACATGATGTTACAGTGGACCAATTCGATCATATTGTGGCTAACATCACTTCTTGCAATAATCTTAGCTTCTGTGATGAAGAACTCCCTAAGGAGGGAAGGAACCATAATCTAGCTTTGCAAATTTCTATGAATTGCAAAGAGGATGCTTTGTCAAATGTGCTTGTTGACATTGGGTCGTCACTGAATGTGCTTCCAAAGTCAACTCTGTCAAAGCTCTCATACCAAGGAGTGCCTATGAGGTATAGCGGTGTAATCGTCAAGGCATTTGATGGTTCACGCAAAACAGTTATTGGTGAAGTGGACCTTCCAGTTAAGATAGGTCCGAGTGATTTTCAAATTACTTTCCAAGTAATAGATATCCACCCCGCCTACAGTTGCTTGTTGGGAAGGCCATAGATCCATGAGGCAGGAGTTGTTACCTCCATTTTGCACCAGAAACTCAAATTCATGAAGAATGGCAAGCTTGTGATTGTTGGAGGAGAAAAGGCGTTGTTGGTTAGCCATTTGTCATCTTTCTCTTACGTTGAAGCTGAGGATGAGGTTGGAACTCCATTCCAAGCCTTATCTATTACTGTTGGAAAGAGAATTGGGGCACCTATGTCCTCATTGAAAGATGCTAAGAAGATTGTGGAAGAAGGTAATGTTGATCAGTGGGGGCGTATGGTAGAGGTCTCCGACAACAAAGGCAGAACCGGTTTGGGGTTCCAGAAAGGTTCATCAATTGCAAGGACTGAAGATATGCAACTTAGCTTCCGTAGCGGAGGGTGCATTCATGGCAATGAACAACACTTAGTTGTTGTGCTAGAGGATGACGAAGAGGGATACTGCACCAATTTTGTGACGCATGGAAAGGCTTGCGACAATTGGACTGCTGTTTGATATTCCTGTTATTTTGCATCGATCTAAGTAATTGCTTTTATATGTTTTTAAAATCCTTCTCCTATGCCTAAGGGAGAAGTGAATATTGTTTGGGCATTTTTAAATTGATCATTAATAAAATTAATTCTATTTATCCACATCTATGATGTTTGTTTTTACTTTTTGCGTTATTCTGAAAATGGTAATCACAAAAAACATAAATAAACAATATAATTGTCCATCTGCATAATATTTGGTCACAAATTCACTTCTCTAAAATCAAAATATCAAATCATTATGCAGGTTGGTTCCTAACCCCATTGAACACAATGATCCTTTTCCTTCTCAAAATTTTGAATTCCCTGTGTTTGAAGCCGAGGAGGAAAGTGATGTATAAGTGAGTGATGAATTATCTCGTCTTCTTGAACAAGATGGGAAGACCATTCAGTCGTTCAAAGAACAGATTAAGCTAGTTGAAATTCTGGTATCAGATATGAGATGTCGAAGGTAATGTCACGACACTAATATATGAACAATACAAACAGGATAAAAGATAAAGAACAGAAATGTAAGAGACACAAGCAATTGTTAACCCAGTTCGGTGCAAACTCGCCTACGTCTGGGGGCTACCAAGCCAGGAAGGAAATCCACTAAACAGAATCAGTTCAAAGACTCTCAGTAAACAACTTCAAATTACAGTCTTTTCACCTAATCTCTACCCGTGTGACTTCTGTAACACCAACCTAAAATACCCCAGATATTTAATTAAAATTAATAAACATATAACAATCAGAGTAATTATGCCCTTCAAGGGTGTCACACACAATATTCCACAATATTCAACAATATGACGGTCATGCTCTTTTATTTATTCAAAACATAAACATTTGCATAAAACGCAGCGGATAGAGATCTCCTCAATCATGTAAAACATGTAACATTCACATGTAAATTATTCAACAACATAAAACATCCCATCCCGATGTTACATCTATCAGAGCACGACCCACTAAGGAGACTACACTAGACTCCAAGCATTCGCTTCTACTCAACTCATTTCTCGTTACCTGAAAAATAGTTGTAAGGGTGAGTTCCTCAATCAATATAATAAGCATTATAGAATATAATGTCATGTTAAGTAATTTAACACATTAATCACCCTAATCGCAACATACAATCAGTAACAGCATCATACTCAACACCAATATAAAGCACAAGTATAATCTCAAATCATACTCCATAACAACACAAACACACGTATAATATTGGAATACATCCATTCATATTATACGCCATACATACATTATGCAATGAGACTCCACACATGCGGTACCGACTATTCTTGAACATATAGTTCAAGCTCACCGATCCCTCCAGATACGGCTACTAAGCTCACTAGTCCCACTCATTTGAGACCTAGTGACTCACTCACTAATTCCTCACCATGGGAATTAGCTACAGCCCCAAAGGCTAGACTATGCACACTAATCATCTAGCATGCAAACATCAACAACAAATCCACAATGATTCACTCACTAATTCCTCACCATGGGAATTAGCTACAGCCCCGAAGGCTATGCTATGCACGCTAATCATCTAGCAATGCAGCATCAACAACAATTCACAATGGACATATGTTCACACTCTAAGCCATACAACAGTCCATTTACCAATACATGCATAATATATACATTCATAGCATTATGCATATCATCATACATCATCAACACATGTATCAACACATCATTATCATGTAAATCAATTAAACACAGCATTAGCACACTCCACTAATACCTATACTGCTCAAAACAGCGGGAATAATCCCTATTTCATCATACGCCAACATAGGCCAACTCTCAATCATGTACACAACATTGAAAAGCCAATTTTTCCACTCTGCAACAGTGTTAACCGGTTAACGCCCTGGGTTAACCGGTTAACGCAGGCAAAACACGCTTACTGCCCAAAACTTAACAGTGTTAACCGGTTAACGCCCTGGGTTAACCGGTTAACGCAGGCAAAACAACACCAATTTCACAATTCGCAACAGTGTTAACCGGTTAACACCCTGGGTTAACCGGTTAACGCAGACAAAACAGCAGTTCCTGCGCTAACACAAGGCAGAATGCAGAATTCTTCGCATTTTCCGCCGTTGGAGGACTTCCGGACCTCCGATTCCGATTCCGTAAAAAGCTATACGTTCGGAATTTCACAACTAACCCAAACACAGAATCAATTACAGTCTAAATACAATTTATCCAACATAATTCTTCAGCATCAATAATCCCAATTAGGGTCAAATTAACGGCTTATCACTACCCATCACATATTATCCCATAATACCCATTAATCGACGATAAACCCCCCCTTACCTGATTAATCCGGCAAATCTTTGAGCTCCAAGCTTTTCTCTCTTCAACCTTCAGCCCTTGCTCTGTCTCTTTGCCCTTTTCCTCTTTTACGATCGTTTCTCTGTTTTCACGTGAAACTTTCTTTTTACCAAATGGGATTCTTTCTCTTATTTCCAACATATATATATTTTCCAAATAATAATAATAATCCAAAATAATAATAATAAAATTTCCAATTATTTAATTAAATTAATAAGTAAATTATTAACTCAATTTAATTAATTATTTTATTATTATCGGGGTGTTACAACTCTCCCCCACTAAAAAGAGTTTTCGTCCTCGAAAACATACCTCAAGCGAACAACTCTGGGTAAGACTCCTTCATCTTACTCTCCAGTTCCCAAGTCACGTTGCCACCTGCTGGTCCTCCCCAAGCTACCTTCACCAAGGCAATCTCTTTACCCCGCAACTGCTTCAACTCTCGATCCTCAATCCTCATAGGTGATGTTTCAACAGTCAGGTTATCTCTCACCTGTACATCATCTACTTGGACTACATGCGACGGATCATGAATGTACCTCCTCAACTGAGACACATGAAAAACCTCATGCAAATTCGCAAGCGACGGCGGTAAAGCGACACGATAGGCTACTTCCCCTATCCTCTCCAAAATCTGATAAGGACCAATAAATCGAGGTGTCAACTTTTTCGACTTCAAAGCTCGACCAACACCAGTTATCGGAGTAACACGAAGAAACACATGATCTCCCTCTTGGAACTCAAGTGACTTCCTCCTCTTATCATGATAACTCTTCTGACGACTCTGAGCAATTCTCATCTTCTCCTGAATCATCTTAATCTTTTCTGTAGTCTGTTGAACAATCTCCGGTCCAACCACAACACTCTCACCGGACTCATACCAACATAAAGGTGTCCGACATCTCCTACCATACAAAGCTTCAAACGGTGCCATACCAATGCTCGAATGAAAACTATTGTTGTAGGTAAACTCAATCAAAGGTAAATAACAATCCCAAGTACCTCCTTTTTCCAAAACACAAGCTCTCAAAAGATCCTCTAATGACTGAATCGTCCTCTCAGTCTGACCATCAGTCTGCGGATGATATGCAGAACTCAATCTCAGCTTAGTTCCCAAAGCCCTCTGCAAACCTTCCCAGAACTTCGATGTAAATCTAGGATCTCTGTCCGAAACAATACTAGACGGAATACCATGCAAACTTACAATCTTCTCAATATACAACTCGGCTAATCTCTCTAACGGATAATCCATTCTGATCGGAATGAAATGAGCCGACTTTGTCAATCTGTCAACAATCACCCAAATAGCTTCAAAATTCTTATTTGTCCTCGGCAAACCAGAAACAAAATCCATACTGATACTATCCCACTTCCACTCCGGAATAGCCAACGGTTGCATTAGCCTGTAGCACCTCAAATTTGCACCTATCATTATACATACCATTCTCATATTAGGTCATAGCATATCATGATACATTGCATAGCATTGCATTGTCCCCATTTGCCTCAAGAATTAGCAAGTCAAGAATTAGGTCAAACTGATCAGGAGATCAGTCAACCAAGCAAGCAAGGGTGTTTCTCAAGGAGCCAAAGCCCTAGGGTTTGTCCAACAAGTTCACATGACTTGGAGGTCCATTTGAAGTGTTCAAGTCAAGGGTTGAAGGCTCAGAGGTCATCAGTTCATGTACAGACAGTCAAAAACCCTAGAAAACCCTAGACAGTCAACAATCAGTCAAAGCAGTGGATGGTGGCCATTCTTGTGGAATTTGGGCACCATGGTCAATAATCAAGAGTCCATACAACTTGGGACATCATTTGAAATCAAGGTCTCAAGGAATTAGGGTTTGGAATTCATCAGAAGTGCACAGTCAGTCCAAAACCCTAGAAAAGTCAAAGTTGGTCAACTGTGGATTGATTCTATGGTTTTGATGGATGGAAATGGTTTGAGAGAGCTTATTCATGTCCTAATAGGCCTCATATATCATGGCAATCAACCTCATAGAAGAATTTGAAGCCAATCAGAAAATTTCCCAAAATAGAAACTGGACCTGTAATTTTAACTGCCAAAAATGGAAACTTCTTGATCCTCAACTTGCATCATGATACAAGCTTCAAATGAATTTTTGCCCAACATGAAAGTTGAATATCTTGTTCTCCCATTTTCAAAAAGTCCAAGAACTCCAAAATCCCATGAATGGTTTGCAAGATATGGTCAAATCATTTTCACATTTTTATGAACTTCAAATGGCCATATCTCATGATTCCTTTGGCCAAATTTGGTGGGGTTTTTTCCTACAAACCACATTTTTCCTCCTCTTTCCAAAAATGTAAACATCATGTACCTAAACCTTGCCAGTCAAAATGGCATTTTTTGACCTTTTGCATTTAAAATTCAAGTTTGACTCAAGTTTGACTTTTTGATTTAAACACTTTTGACACAATTGGCCAATTGGGATTCATTTTAAATGGTATTTGCAACATGTTCCAAGCTTAAAATCATGCTCATGCTTTCATCATATCACCATTTTGTGCATAGGTGCAAAATTGGCAAATGATGCATTTTGATTCATGTGAGTGAAACAAGTTAACCTTTCCTTGAACAAACTTAAAACAGATGGATTAAAGGACATTTGCTGCCTGTACCAAGCCCAATTCGTGACAGACTACACCTCCTTTTTCACTTGTGCAAAATTAGCAATTTTGGCAATTGGTCTTCATTAAACAAAACTAGCTTAGCACATGGATTAGCAAGGATAAACAGTCACATAAAAACTCATTTGCTGCCAGATTCTAACCCTAGCTGCAGAGACACACGACCAAATTCTCTTTTCTCTCTAAAATTGTATTTTTTACCAAGAGTGAATTTCTGCACAAAAACTTCAAAAGACCTCGAGTTTTCTTCATAGCTCCATCATCTGGACGATATTAGTGAGCTCATTCAAGCAACAAAATCCAGCTGGAACTCCAGCTTTTGTTCTGTTTTTCAAAGCACATCTCCCATGGCAGCTTGGAGTTAGGGGCGAATCAAGCAAGTTTGAGCTCAATCCCTTCTGGGATACATCATTTGGGACCATCATCTTCATCTGTTTCAGGCTATATCCTCAAAATAACCACTGCACATCAGTTTTCTTCAAAAATAAGTAAGTATTCGACCTCTTCCATTTGCCAAACTATGGGTTGCTTTAGATAGGTCTTTAACTGCTGAATCCACTGCAATTTGTTTCGTGTGATATGGTTTTGCATTGAGTGAGAAATCTGCTTTGTAAGTTTTGTGTTCATGCTTGTTTTTGCTCGATCTGCTTTATTCATGATGAATTGGTGAAATGGATAGCACACTCACGTTATATGTTGCATGATGATTCTATTGGTGCACTTGATTGGGTGTTCTGGGCATTTCGAAATTTTGAACTTGTTGAAGGTGATGAAGATCATGTTGCTGCTTAAACTCTCATATTTTCCAGAGAATCCATATGAACTGTGTTGTATGTTGTTGTCTGGTTGATGTATGAACATTACTAAATGCTATGCTGTTGTGTGATAGTGTTTGATTTTGCTTTGATGTTGATGAATTTGATGAATGCCATGCTAAAACCCTAAGGGTTTATATTGAACCCAGAAACGTGAAAGCTGGTTGGCTGTTCTACTGTTCCATTGGCCATCGGCCAATGAGAACATTCCATTTTCCCTGCCCAAAACGCACAGCTTCGATTAGTGAGGCGGTTAATTACAAATTTGCCACGCTGACTTCATGTTGACTCATTACATCATGTCATTTTGTTCATGTTGCTTCAATTATTCATCCAACTTGCAAAATTAATTTCTCTTTCAATTTAATTCCAAAAATCCTGAAATTTTTTGCATGATGTTCACATGGATGTCTAGTATTTGATTATGATTTTTAATTAATTTTTCATTGGCTGGATTTTAATTGGTAATTGGTTTTCTAACATGTATGCACATTTGACACCCTTTGCCATTTCAATTGTGAAATACTCATGATGTATCCATTGCCCCTGAAACTTTTTGTGGTGAAACTAGACTCCTTTACCTTTGTTTCCATGTAGAGTTTATACATTTCTCATATGTGGTTTGTGAGTTACAAATTTTTGAAGTAAGGTGTTGCATTTGGTGCTACATGAATGATATGCATTTTCCCAATTTTTGTTCACATGCTTCCTTACATCCAAATGACCCCAAATTTTGCATGATCCCTCCCTTACATGTCTAGTTCAGGTGTGATTTTTCTTGGAATTGATTGTGCTGTTTTCCATTTATTTGAGAATTTTCTTCCCTGCTGAGTCAAATGTTGACTTTTTGTGCTACACATTGCCATATCCTTTGGGAAATTCTCATACCATATTGTATGATCATGAAATTTCATATGTGATAACTAGACATCTTGAGCTTTGCATTGGTGTTAATCTCATTCATTTCTCATCTGTTTTCAATTTGATTTGATTTTTTGAAGTTGACCCATGTTTGTTGACCTTCATTGTGCATGCTTAAATTATGTTGACTTCATGATTTTCATTGACTGACTTCCTCTCATCCAAATGCCATGAAATTTGACATGCTTACCATGTTAGATGTTAGGATTGAGTGTGATTTATTTGATGATTTTTGAGATTGTTTGAGTTGACTTTTGAATGAGGTCTTGCTGTTGACCTTTTGTATGCTTCCTTTGCCATGCTTTGCTTTCTCTTGCTTATAAAATGATCATAATGCATGATTTGATTGTGGGCCCAATTGTGATAGCTTCTCAAATGTTTGACCTTGATTTTGGTTGACTTTTCTTTGCTGCCTTGACTTTTTTCTTTCATCTTTGACCCTAGGCTAGTCCTAGTGGTCTTCTGTGCTTACTATTGAGTTCCTGTTTCAGGTTAAGCACCATTGCCATTGAGATCATACAAATGTAATTGGATTTGTTTACATATGAACTAACCTTTGTTTTGCAGATGGTTTGACTCATGTGTTTGAGTCTTGCTTTGCACAGTTGATCATTTGTTTTGTCTGTTTATCCATTCCTTTTGATTTAAACCTTTGAACTGTTTGCTAATTGGTTTGACCTTTTCAGGTACTTTAGTTGCTTAAGTTCTTTGAACTTGCTTGCTTTGCTATTTAGCAATTGCTTTTGAGGTATAATTACTTCTTCTTCATGTAGTCTGGAGTCCCGGTCTGTTATTTGACCGGGCAAACTGTCTGAAGCCCTCCTTAAGAGGCAATGTTTGTGTATGTTTAAATCTTGTCCTTGTACAGAGTCAAAGCCCTCCTAAGTGAAGAGGCAATTGGCAGAAACAAGGGATAAGCAACCTATCCCCTGCTATTCAGTGTGTCTTCTGTTTTGCTCACACCATTGTGTTGATGCATTGCAGATAAAAACCCAAGATCTTGTGCAATTGCACAGTTTGAGTCAGTATCTAATGTGTAGAAGGGTTCCCACTTTCTGAACCCACACATTCTTGTCAAATGCTCTCCCAGGCCAGGGATAGAAGCAATGAGGCACACCCCTCATCTCCTTTCATCTGCTTCACCTTAGCCCCTCAATGGCAAGGTTAAGAGCAACACTCACCCCATTCCAGAGGTTTGTTTGTTGAGGTTGATATGACCCCTCGACTAAAACCTAACCCTTGTGTGAGCCCCTTGTGTGTATATAGTGTGTGCTACCTGTGCTTGTGTTAGCTTAGACTTGCTTCCTGTGCAAGTTAGGTTTAGTTTAGACTAATCCTTGTTTGCTTTCGCCCTCGTTGCGATCCTTTCTCTCGCCCTCGTTGCGATCGAGACTTATCCTTTCTCTCGCCCTCGTTGCGATCGAGCCTTTTCCTTTCTCTCGCCCTCGTTGCGATCGAGCCTTTTCCTTTCTCTCGCCCTCGTTGCGATTGAGATCTTCCCTTTCTCTTGCCCTAGTTGCAATCGAGATCCTTTGTCCCTACCTGCCGAACTACGGCAACTCTGATTCTCATGTCCAGATGAGATACGTAGGCACGAGATGCGATGTCTTGTCGAGTTTGACTAACAACTAATCCGTGCTTGTTTTCGCCCTCGTTGCGATCCTTTCTCTCGCCCTCGTTGCGATCGAGACTTTCCCTTTCTCTTGCCCTAGTTGCAATCGAGCCCTTTTGCCCCCCGTAGCCGAACTACGGCAACTCTGATTCTCATGTTCAGATGAGATACGTAGGCACGAGATGCGATGTCTTGTCGAGTTTGACTAACAACTAATCCGTGCTTGTTTTCGCCCTCGTTGCGATCCTTTCTCTCGCCCTCGTTGCGATCGAGACTTTCCCTTTCTCTTGCCCTAGTTGCAATTGAGGCCTTTGTCCCTCCGTGGCCGAACTACGGCAACTCTGATTCTCATGTTCAGGTGAGATACGTAGGCACGAGACGCGATGTCTTGCCGAGTTTGACTAACCACTAACACTGATTTCCTTTCTCTCACCCCTGTTGTGATTGAGATATCCCTCTTCTCTTGCCCTAGTTGCAATCGAGATCCTTGCTTCCTGTGCAAGCCTTGTCTAGGATAGGTTGGCCCTTGTGCCGTTTAGCTAGAAACCTTAACTTAGAGTTGACTTTGCATGACAACATCTAGGCTCGAGTCGTAGTCTCCCTAGAGTTGTGTCTCCCTCTGTTATCTGGTTAGGCTAGATCCTTGTCCCTGCGTAGGGGAACTACATCGCCCTGATCTTCACACCAGATGAAGTATGTAGGCAGGAGATTGAGCTGATCTCTCCGGGCGCCTTTTCTTTTCTTGTGTGTGTTGTTTGACAGTTATAGGCTCGAGTCCCCGACTCCCTATTAACTTGTTGTGTTGTTGTGCGCTTGGAAGTCGATGTAAGTCCATCGAGTGGCATTTGGGTTCCAGTGTGGGTGTGTTTAGGTTCGGATGCTGACATAAGTCCAGCGATTGGCAGTCGGGCTCCACGTTTGCCTGTGTTTTGTTTTGTTTGCGTGCGTGTCAGC
Source organism: Lathyrus oleraceus (assembly GCF_024323335.1). Taxonomy (NCBI): domain Eukaryota; kingdom Viridiplantae; phylum Streptophyta; class Magnoliopsida; order Fabales; family Fabaceae; genus Lathyrus; species Lathyrus oleraceus. The sequence continues at coordinate 457,400,524 of NC_066584.1, read as the reverse complement.
CGAGCTACGAATGCTCTGATTCTTCTCTCGTCCGAGAAGATACGTATGCATAGGATGCGGTATCCTAGCGAGCATGTTTCGTCTCCCCATTCCGAACTACTTCGACTCTGATGTCTATGCCTGATAGACTAAGTAGGCCCAGGATGCGACATCCTGCCGAGTCGGTTTCAGTCAGTCTCTTTCGTCTCTTTCAGCCAGTGTGTGTGTGTTTGAGCAGTGTTATAGCAACCAATATTTCCTTCCTAGTGTGCGTGGATCCCGTAGAGTACTACGGATGCGTAGGGTGCCTAACACCTTCCCTTCGCATAACCGACTCCCGAACCCATTCTTTTTGGTCGCAAGACCATGTTCTTTCCTAGGTTTACTTCGAGCGTTTCCTTTCCCTCTTTTGGGATAAATAACGCACGGTGGCGGCTCTGTTGTTCTTTCTTTTCCCGCCGGTTTTTCGCGCGATGCGACAGCTGGCGACTCTGCTGGGGACTATAGAGAAGTTGACCTATGCTGGTCCATCTTCCCTGAGCGAGTCTCTCCTAGCGCTCTCTAGGTTAGGGTTTTGGTTGCTTTGTGCTGCTTTATTTATTGCATTCATTTGTATATATTTGCATTTACTGTTTGCATTTATTGTTCGCATTAATGTTTGCATTCATTCATATTCATTTCCTGGCTGTGCTGTGTTTCTCTGTTTGGGGTGGGAGTTACTCGAGGTAAAAGGCCCAATACCCAGGCTATGAGTGAAATCTAGGAAACCTAGGAATAGAGTGATTCATGGGAAGCGGGTGGTGTACGCCACTTAGCGGAACATTGATATCACGAGCAGTTCAGACCCTGGTGGGATATTATCGGTGCATACATCGGGTGTGCACAGGATGATATTCTGCGAAAGGTTATTTATGCTGCGTTTCTCTCGACCTTACCCTGGCCTAGACGACACCCGTGAGTGGGGAAGGGTTTGATCATTTTAACAGGTACAGTTGGTGACTCCTGGTACTGATAGTGACTACGAGTTATATTTCTGGACGCCGGAGGTTTGACCCTGGTATTGATCAGAGGGTTCCGTTTATTTCGGATCCTTGGGCTGAATTTGAGGGTACTCTCTCGGATGGTGACTCAGTTCTCCAGACTTGGGTTCAGATGCCAGCTCCTCAGATGACTTTGGGGTTTCAGATGGTTCCTCAGATGCACAGACTGCCAGTCTTGGCTCCATCATTTGCATCATAGCATGTTTATTTTCCAAAAAATAGTAATGCATGAAAATGAAAAAAAAAAAGTTAACTCGCATACGCATATCCTTTTCAGGATCATTCATGATAAAATAGCATTCGCATCATACGCATATCATGTACATATCATCCTTGCATTACAGACATGTTTGGGGGCGTGACCTCTCACTTTGGGTTTTGACTGAGACAGGAGTTGATCAGAGATAACACCGGTATTCAACCAGAATCAATCAACAAAGAAGCATGGATCAGGTTCAGACTGAGCTAGCTGAGATGAGGGCGAACATGGCCCAGTTCATGAACATGATGCAAGGAGTTGTTCAGGGGCAAGAGGAGCTGCGTGCCTTAGCCCAGAGACTGGAAGTCATGATTCCACCAGTCCACCGTGCTCCACCAGTGGATGTACCCGTTCATGAGAATGCTGTTGTCGCTATTCTCGTCAATGATTATGCCGTGGGTGATGAGTTGAGGGGGATCAGAATCAGTGAACAGCCTCTTGCTGCAGAAACCGTTAATGTCAGAGCAACCCGCACTCCGGTTCGCCATCCTGGCTCTTCAAGTTCTTCCGGTTCTAATAAGACATCCTCTGGGGCACCCAAAAGGGGAGAAAGTGAAACAAATGCTGTGCACCGTCGGAGGAGTGCAAACAGAGGACAGTATCGGCAAGTTGCTGCTGTGACTATTCCAGCAACTCAAACTCAACAACAGCCGAGAAGACCAACTCAGCAATATCAGACTCCACAATGTCATCCTCAGCAGCAGGCTTATCAGCCTCCCATTGACAATCAAGCTGGTACAAGTAATGAGAGGAAGAAGATCATTTTTGATCCAATCCCCATGTCCTACGCCGAACTGTATCCCACTCTGATAGAGCGAAACTTGATTACTCCCAGAGACCCGCCGCCCGTACCCGTCAACCCTCGGTGGTGGTATAGGCCTGAACAGCATTGTGTGTATCACTCGGGTGCTCCTGATCATGATGTGGACAGTTGTTTCCAGCTGAAGATGAAGGTTCAAGACCTTGTGAAGTCGGGTATTCTGATTTTGGAAGACTTAGGTCCCAATGCTAATCGAGCTTGAAGATAACAAGTCCCGGGCTGGCGCCGACTTTTTCTTCAGAAAGGTTGTTCAGAAAACAGAAGCTGCTGATGCAAGAGATATTGATAGTTGTCATCCCTGGTGGGATCTATCACAATTGGGTCACTGTGGGCGTTCCTACAGCTGTTCATAAGTCTTTGTAACAATCACTTTGTTTAAAAACCCTTCTCCCATGCCAAAAGGAGAAGTGATGACATTGTTGGCAGCATTTTGTGCAATGATATTTTCATTCAAATAAGTTCATGTTAAAACATTTGTTTTTCCATTTGTTTTCCCTTTTCGCTTTTTGCATGAAATTGGTGATCACAATAAACCTCTAAAAAACAAGAATAAAAGCAATCTTTTCATCTGCATAACGATTGTCTTGTTTGATTTTCAAAAACTTTTCATATCAAAATCATTATGCAGGTTGTTTCTCAAACCCATTGAACATAATGATCGGACGTCATCTCCCAATTTTGAATTCCCTGTATTCGAAGCGGAAGAAGATGATGTTGAAGGGATTCCTGACGGTATTTCCCGACTTCTTGAGCAAGAAAAGAAGATCACTCAACTGCATCTCGAGAATCAGCATAACAGCCAACTGGGGCATTATCAAAAAAAAAAAAAAAAAAAAAAAAAAAAAAAAAAAAAAGAAAAAAAAAGAAAGAGAGGGTGCAAAATCAAAAGAAATCCAAATCAAAAGAAAGAAAAAGAAAGAAAGAAACAAAAAAAGATAGCACCCTCAAAGTCCCAAGTTGACTGATGCTGAATTCAAGCAAAAACAAAAGATCAACTGCCATGTTTTATGGTCAGAAAGCATTTGACAAGAAGATCAAGCCTCGTGTGTTCCGAGGGACCTTGTGCTCAAGAAAGTCTTGTCTTTCGTGCCCGAGTCCAGGGGCAAGTGGACTACAAGCTATGAAAGTCCATGTGTTGTCAAGAGAGCCTCTTCAGGCAGTGTTCTGACACTTACTACAATGGATGAAAAAGTTCACTCGTCCTGTGAATTCCGATGCAGTCAAGAAATACTTCGCCTAAAAGAAAAAAGCAGAAAAGCTCGATAAGTCGAACACCCCAAAGGGCGACTTAGGCAAAAAGGAGCGTCTCGGTGGATTGAAAACCCGAAAGGGCGATCCAGGCAAAAGTTAGAGACATTGAAAAAAAAAAAAAGAATTCGCATCCCGCTAGATTGAGCACCTCACACTGGGGCAATCTAGGCAAAAATTAGGGATTTGGCAAGTAACTGCATCTTGACAAGACTGTGCTGTACATCTGTCATCCGTCAGGGATTCTCGATCCGTCGTCGACTGAAGTTTTGAATACATCGAAAATTCAGAATGGTAGAGGAAAGGTCATTATGTTCAATGTAGCCCTCTCCAATATATATCACCGATTTCAAACTTGTACAGATCTATGGAGTCTCGCCCTTTGCAGACTACCATTCCATTACATCGATTTGAGCTTTTATCTCATTATTTGCACTCTTATTTGTTTTAACTCAACAAATGTTTTGCATGTTTGTTAAATGATAAAGTATCATTGTTTTCAAAATAAACAAATTTTTCAAAAAGTTGTTCTTAAACAAAGTGAACATTCACGATGATGGAAGGACACTTAGGAGATCCACAGTGCTCTCCCGAGGGTGGTATGATTACCAACAGGTAAGACAATTGTTCGTATCTCGAGCATGACTGTATCTTTGTCCTACAGAACCTCGTATGGTCTCTCCTTAGTGAATTTTCCCGATGCAATGTTGTTTGAAGTTGTTCATCTTCATGTTCCCGGCAGTACAGATTCTTCCTCCAAGTCCCTATTAGCACCTATGGTGGGGCATCCCCAGTAGAGTGCTGTTTGAGCCCTACCGTGGGGCATTCCCAACAAGGTTGCTGTTGAAGTACTTTTGTGGGGCAGCTCCCCTAGCAGAGCGTTTACTGAAGACTTCAATTTTCGCCTCTCCAGCAGAGCAGTCTTCATCTCCCCCAGCATGGGTGCTTTTCTCGGAAGATTCAGTATTTGGAGGATCGACATCCCCATACTCCAGCATGTCCTCAGATAGATCCCTCAGCGGAGTTGTTTGCACAAGGAGCTTTGTCATTGCCTTTGTATTTCTCATCAGAAATTTGGTTGCTTCTTGGTATCTCTGATTTTCATCACGAGTTGTTGTGGCGCATGCACCTGTATGTTGAACTCTGTTCTCCGGTTGTGACTGACGATCCCTCCGGAAGCCTCTTATGGCTCTTCCTCCCCTGCAGGATGATGACTTTGGTTTTCTCTCCGGACGGTTGATTCCCGGACCTGCGTGTTGAACATGTTTGTTTGTCAGCATTCATAATGCATACATGCATAATCATAGCATTCGGGTACTCATGTTGCAGCTGTTGCCGGATATCTGTTGATTGTTACCTCCTGCTATTTGGTGATATAAATCTCTCTAGTAGATTTTCCTCAAGCAAATGTGGGTGTGTCTGATCTCTCCATGTAGAGCCAACCCCTTAAGCAGAAAGTGTCTATCCTTTCCTGCCATTTCCCCACTGAGATACATCCTCGTGGATGACGGTTGCTTCCGTTCCCTCCCTACACGGGATGGGTTTTCCCTATTGAGTTCTTTCCTCATTAGGATGAGTCTTGTTCAGTCTGCCTTTCTGGATCAATCCTAAATTGGCTTTCTGTTGTCTCCTGTGCTTCCCTGGGGCATAAATGAATAGTTGCTCACTAGCCGGCACTCATTCATCTTATCCTCAGCGGAATTTGTTGGCCTCTACCTACAAACCGGTAGTTGTAAGTCCTATCTTTGTGGTTTTCTACCCACTAGCTGGTAGTTGTAAAATCCCACTTTCATCCCCTTGGTAGAGTTAACCCTTTGTGCTCATCCCGATGATGACTGGTTACTTTTCCATTGGCCTCTACCTACGAACCGGTAGCTGTAAGTCCTATCTTTGTGGTTTTCTACCCACTAGCTGGTAGTTGTAAAATCCCACACTCCTCCCCTTGTTGGAGTTAACCCTTTATGCTCATCCCGATGATGACTGGTTACTTTTCCGTGGTTTTCTGCCTACAAACCGGTAGATGTAATCCCCTCTTTGTGGTATTAATGGTCTTGTCCCCTTTGGATACTTGCCTTGATCAAGCAGTATTGTCCCCATTGGGTCTTCACCTTCCTTTTGGATACTTGCTCCGAGTAAGCAACTTTATCCTCTTTTGATTGGTCATCTTTGCGTACCTAGTCCTGGTACTGATGCCTTTCTTTTCGGTCGATTTATTCATTTAACAACCTACAACCCGGTTATGGATAATCTTCCATGCGAGTGTATTATCTACGTTTTGACGGCTATAGATAATATGTCTCATGTTTTTCCGGTTTTCAGACCGAAGAAGTTTCCGACGATCAGGTCGATGTACTTATGGCATTCAAACCAATTCACGCTTTGGTCGGTCACCCGTTTCATACCTACAACCCGGTATCCATGGTGTTCCTTCCTGTTTGCTCGCTGTCGTGACCTTGATCCCCGAGTGGAGCGGGTTTCATGAAATATTTCTCCAGCAGAGTTCATCCCACCAGTGGATTGGACAGGTTTCAGTAGCAGGTCGATACCTGCATCCCCAGTTGAGTTGATTCTACTCGTGAATATTGTGGGTCGTCCCCGCGGAGTAACAGTTATTCCCCAAAGCAGGGACTATTTTATCTGAGGTTTGTACGGGTCTTATCCCCAGAGATTTGCCTGGTTTAGCTTCCCCAGCGGAGCTTTTATTTCTCCAAACGGAATTTTTGTGGATTGAGTGGGCTATTCTCAGCAGGTTACCTTTGTTTTCCCCTAGCAGAATTGCTTTATTACTCCCCAGCGAGTTGCCTTGTCTTCCCCTAGTGGATTGGTATTGTTGGTTCCCCAGCAGTTGATTTGTTTCCCCCAGTGGATTCATCTTGAAGATTCCTCAGCACAGTCGTCCTGTGTATCTCTCCCCGCAGAGTTCTTATCATATTGCATTGCATATAATAATCATTGCATCCTCAAAAATTGCGTAGCATTTCCATCCCATATGGAGCATTACGCCATAGAAAAATTCAAACATATGCATTCATGTGTTCAAAACCACATCAGACCGTATCCCCCGGCGAAGGCAGGTTATTTTGTTCAACATCAGCACAACAAGCCTGCTACAGTTGCTTCAACAGTATTCAGAATTGACTATCCCCACGGAGGTTTATTTCCTCATCCGATGGTGACAGAGGTTTATTTCCTCACCCGATGGTGACGGAGGTTTATTTCCTCATCCGATGGTGACAGAGGTTTATTTCCTCACCCGATGGTGACAGAAAGATTGTTTCTCCCCAGTGAGACCCCTAGCAAGTGATCAGTCTTGCCTTAACATATCCCAGTTTTGATCTTGTGATACCAGTAAGTGTCATGTCAGCACCCGCGTGTGTTTTATTTTTTGGTGTCGGTAAACGCCATTGTTTCGGTGTCGGTAAACATCGAGTCCCACCCAGTCATCGGTAAATGTCTGGTCATACTTTTTGGTGTCGGTAAACGCCATTGCTTCGGTGTCGGTAAACATCGAGTTCCACCCAGTCATCGGTAAATGTCTGGTCATTTTTGATGTCGGTAAACATCATCTTTCGATGTCGGTAAACATCGAGTTCCACCCAGTCATCGGTAAATGTCTGGTCATTCTTTTTGGTGTCGGTAAACGCCATTGCTTCGGTGTCGGTAAACATCGAGTTCCACCCAGTCATCGGTAAATGTCTGGTCATTTTTGATGTCGGTAAACATCATCTTTCGATGTCGGTAAACATCGAGTTCCACCCAGTCATCGGTAAATGTCTGGTCATTTTTGATGTCGGTAAACATCATCTTTCGATGTCGGTAAACATCGAGTTCCACCCAGTCATCGGTAAATGTCTGGTCATTCTTTTTGGTGTCGGTAAACGCCATTGTTTCGGTGTCGGTAAACATCGAGTCCCACCCAGTCATCGGTAAATGTCTGGTCATTCTTTTTGGTGTCGGTAAACGCCATTGCTTCGGTGTCGGTAAACATCGAGTCTTTCTTTCAGTCATCGGTAAATGTCTGATAGATCCCCAGCTAGAAATCCCCAGTAGAGTCATCTGTAAATGTCCTACCCGGTTTTCAGTCGCAAATATTTGTTTGTCTCTCACCAATAAATTTCTCATCCCAGTCATCGGTAAATGTCTGGTCATTCTTTTTGATGTCGGTAAACATCATCTTTCGATGTCGGTAAACATCGAGTCTCATCCCAGTCATCGGTAAATGTCTGGTCATTCTTTGTTCTCTTGTTAATAAAATCAAAATCCCCAGAAGTCGTCGGTAAACGTCTTGTCTGGTATCACCACGAAGGTTTTGTTCCTCCCCAAGCGGAGATGCCATCGGTAAATGGCCCAGTCTTCTTCGATATCGGTAAATATCGAGTTCTCAGTTGCAGCAGCCATCGGTAAATGGCCTTGATATCGGTAAATATCAGGTTTGCTTTGAAGCCACCATCGGTAAATGGTCTTGCTTCCTTTCTACATCAATTTGTTTCCCAGCAGCCATCGGTAAATGGTCTGGCTGAAGTTGATATCGGTAAATATCAAGTTTTAACCATCGGTAAATGGTTTTCGCTTTTCAGAAGTAGTTTCCCCAGCCGCCATCGGTAAATGGTCGGGCTGAAGTTGATATCGGTAACTATCAAGGTCCCAGTTTTAACCATCGGTAAATGGTTTGGTTTTTCAGAAATTTGTTTTCCCCAGCCGCCATCGGTAAATGGTCGTGCTGAAGTTGATATCGGTAAATATCAAGTCTCCAGTTTCTAACCATCGGTAAATGGTTTTGCTTTTATGAAGTTGTCATGCAGTTGTCATCGGTAAATGACGTGGTTCTCTTTGTATTATATCCAGTCGGTGCAAATTTCTACGGTTCTTAGTATTCAATCCCTGTTTACCCTGAAAGTCTGACAGCCATTGCTATCATCCGTTCGGGTTCCCAAATAGCTTCAAAATTCTTATTTGTCCTCGGCAAACCAGAAACAAAATCCATACTGATACTATCCCACTTCCACTCCGGAATAGCCAACGGTTGCATTAGCCTGTAGCACCTCAAATTTGCACCTATCATTATACATACCATTCTCATATTAGGTCATATCATATCATGATACATTGCATAGCATTGCATTGTCCCCATTTGCCTCAAGAATTAGCAAGTCAAGAATTAGGTCAAACTGATCAGGAGATCAGTCAACCAAGCAAGCAAGGGTGTTTCTCAAGGAGCCAAAGCCCTAGGGTTTGTCCAACAAGTTCACATGACTTGGAGGTCCATTTGAAGTGTTCAAGTCAAGGGTTGAAGGCTCAGAGGTCATCAGTTCATGTACAGACAGTCAAAAACCCTAGAAAACCCTAGACAGTCAACAATCAGTCAAAGCAGTGGATGGTGGCCATTCTTGTGGAATTTGGGCACCATGGTCAATAATCAAGAGTCCATACAACTTGGGACATCATTTGAAATCAAGGTCTCAAGGAATTAGGGTTTGGAATTCATCAGAAGTGCACAGTCAGTCCAAAACCCTAGAAAAGTCAAAGTTGGTCAACTGTGGATTGATTCTATGGTTTTGATGGATGGAAATGGTTTGAGAGAGCTTATTCATGTCCTAATAGGCCTCATATATCATGGCAATCAACCTCATAGAAGAATTTGAAGCCAATCAGAAAATTTCCCAAAATAGAAACTGGACCTGTAATTTTAACTGCCAAAAATGGAAACTTCTTGATCCTCAACTTGCATCATGATACAAGCTTCAAATGAATTTTTGCCCAACATGAAAGTTGAATATCTTGTTCTCCCATTTTCAAAAAGTCCAAGAACTCCAAAATCCCATGAATGGTTTGCAAGATATGGTCAAATCATTTTCACATTTTTATGAACTTCAAATGGCCATATCTCATGATTCCTTTGGCCAAATTTGGTGGGGTTTTTTCCTACAAACCACATTTTTCCTCCTCTTTCCAAAAATGTAAACATCATGTACCTAAACCTTGCCAGTCAAAATGGCATTTTTTGACCTTTTGCATTTAAAATTCAAGTTTGACTCAAGTTTGACTTTTTGATTTAAACACTTTTGACACAATTGGCCAATTGGGATTCATTTTAAATGGTATTTGCAACATGTTCCAAGCTTAAAATCATGCTCATGCTTTCATCATATCACCATTTTGTGCATAGGTGCAAAATTGGCAAATGATGCATTTTGATTCATGTGAGTGAAACAAGTTAACCTTTCCTTGAACAAACTTAAAACAGATGGATTAAAGGACATTTGCTGCCTGTACCAAGCCCAATTCGTGACAGACTACACCTCCTTTTTCACTTGTGCAAAATTAGCAATTTTGGCAATTGGTCTTCATTAAACAAAACTAGCTTAGCACATGGATTAGCAAGGATAAACAGTCACATAAAAACTCATTTGCTGCCAGATTCTAACCCTAGCTGCAGAGACACACGACCAAATTCTCTTTTCTCTCTAAAATTGTATTTTTTACCAAGAGTGAATTTCTGCACAAAAACTTCAAAAGACCTCGAGTTTTCTTCATAGCTCCATCATCTGGACGATATTAGTGAGCTCATTCAAGCAACAAAATCCAGCTGGAACTCCAGCTTTTGTTCTGTTTTTCAAAGCACATCTCCCATGGCAGCTTGGAGTTAGGGGCGAATCAAGCAAGTTTGAGCTCAATCCCTTCTGGGATACATCATTTGGGACCATCATCTTCATCTGTTTCAGGCTATATCCTCAAAATAACCACTGCACATCAGTTTTCTTCAAAAATAAGTAAGTATTCGACCTCTTCCATTTGCCAAACTATGGGTTGCTTTAGATAGGTCTTTAACTGCTGAATCCACTGCAATTTGTTTCGTGTGATATGGTTTTGCATTGAGTGAGAAATCTGCTTTGTAAGTTTTGTGTTCATGCTTGTTTTTGCTCGATCTGCTTTATTCATGATGAATTGGTGAAATGGATAGCACACTCACGTTATATGTTGCATGATGATTCTATTGGTGCACTTGATTGGGTGTTCTGGGCATTTCGAAATTTTGAACTTGTTGAAGGTGATGAAGATCATGTTGCTGCTTAAACTCTCATATTTTCCAGAGAATCCATATGAACTGTGTTGTATGTTGTTGTCTGGTTGATGTATGAACATTACTAAATGCTATGCTGTTGTGTGATAGTGTTTGATTTTGCTTTGATGTTGATGAATTTGATGAATGCCATGCTAAAACCCTAAGGGTTTATATTGAACCCAGAAACGTGAAAGCTGGTTGGCTGTTCTACTGTTCCATTGGCCATCGACCAATGAGAACATTCCATTTTCCCTGCCCAAAACGCACAGCTTCGATTAGTGAGGCGGTTAATTACAAATTTGCCACGCTGACTTCATGTTGACTCATTACATCATGTCATTTTGTTCATGTTGCTTCAATTATTCATCCAACTTGCAAAATTAATTTCTCTTTCAATTTAATTCCAAAAATCCTGAAATTTTTTGCATGATGTTCACATGGATGTCTAGTATTTGATTATGATTTTTAATTAATTTTTCATTGGCTGGATTTTAATTGGTAATTGGTTTTCTAACATGTATGCACATTTGACACCCTTTGCCATTTCAATTGTGAAATACTCATGATGTATCCATTGCCCCTGAAACTTTTTGTGGTGAAACTAGACTCCTTTACCTTTGTTTCCATGTAGAGTTTATACATTTCTCATATGTGGTTTGTGAGTTACAAATTTTTGAAGTAAGGTGTTGCATTTGGTGCTACATGAATGATATGCATTTTCCCAATTTTTGTTCACATGCTTCCTTACATCCAAATGACCCCAAATTTTGCATGATCCCTCCCTTACATGTCTAGTTCAGGTGTGATTTTTCTTGGAATTGATTGTGCTGTTTTCCATTTATTTGAGAATTTTCTTCCCTGCTGAGTCAAATGTTGACTTTTTGTGCTACACATTGCCATATCCTTTGGGAAATTCTCATACCATATTGTATGATCATGAAATTTCATATGTGATAACTAGACATCTTGAGCTTTGCATTGGTGTTAATCTCATTCATTTCTCATCTGTTTTCAATTTGATTTGATTTTTTGAAGTTGACCCATGTTTGTTGACCTTCATTGTGCATGCTTAAATTATGTTGACTTCATGATTTTCATTGACTGCCTTCCTCTCATCCAAATGCCATGAAATTTGACATGCTTACCATGTTAGATGTTAGGATTGAGTGTGATTTATTTGATGATTTTTGAGATTGTTTGAGTTGACTTTTGAATGAGGTCTTGCTGTTGACCTTTTGTATGCTTCCTTTGCCATGCTTTGCTTTCTCTTGCTTATAAAATGATCATAATGCATGATTTGATTGTGGGCCCAATTGTGATAGCTTCTCAAATGTTTGACCTTGATTTTGGTTGACTTTTCTTTGCTGCCTTGACTTTTTCTTTCATCTTTGACCCTAGGCTAGTCCTAGTGGTCTTCTGTGCTTACTATTGAGTTCCTGTTTCAGGTTAAGCACCATTGCCATTGAGATCATACAAATGTAATTGGATTTGTTTACATATGAACTAACCTTTGTTTTGCAGATGGTTTGACTCATGTGTTTGAGTCTTGCTTTGCACAGTTGATCATTTGTTTTGTCTGTTTATCCATTCCTTTTGATTTAAACCTTTGAACTGTTTGCTAATTGGTTTGACCTTTTCAGGTACTTTAGTTGCTTAAGTTCTTTGAACTTGCTTGCTTTGCTATTTAGCAATTGCTTTTGAGGTATAATTACTTCTTCTTCATGTAGTCTGGAGTCCCGGTCTGTTATTTGACCGGGCAAACTGTCTGAAGCCCTCCTTAAGAGGCAATGTTTGTGTATGTTTAAATCTTGTCCTTGTACAGAGTCAAAGCCCTCCTAAGTGAAGAGGCAATTGGCAGAAACAAGGGATAAGCAACCTATCCCCTGCTATTCAGTGTGTCTTCTGTTTTGCTCACACCATTGTGTTGATGCATTGCAGATAAAAACCCAAGATCTTGTGCAATTGCACAGTTTGAGTCAGTATCTAATGTGTAGAAGGGTTCCCACTTTCTGAACCCACACATTCTTGTCAAATGCTCTCCCAGGCCAGGGATAGAAGCAATGAGGCACACCCCTCATCTCCTTTCATCTGCTTCACCTTAGCCCCTCAATGGCAAGGTTAAGAGCAACACTCACCCCATTCCAGAGGTTTGTTTGTTGAGGTTGATATGACCCCTCGACTAAAACCTAACCCTTGTGTGAGCCCCTTGTGTGTATATAGTGTGTGCTACCTGTGCTTGTGTTAGCTTAGACTTGCTTCCTGTGCAAGTTAGGTTTAGTTTAGACTAATCCTTGTTTGCTTTCGCCCTCGTTGCGATCCTTTCTCTCGCCCTCGTTGCGATCGAGACTTATCCTTTCTCTCGCCCTCGTTGCGATCGAGCCTTTTCCTTTCTCTCGCCCTCGTTGCGATCGAGCCTTTTCCTTTCTCTCGCCCTCGTTGCGATTGAGATCTTCCCTTTCTCTTGCCCTAGTTGCAATCGAGATCCTTTGTCCCTACCTGCCGAACTACGGCAACTCTGATTCTCATGTCCAGATGAGATACGTAGGCACGAGATGCGATGTCTTGTCGAGTTTGACTAACAACTAATCCGTGCTTGTTTTCGCCCTCGTTGCGATCCTTTCTCTCGCCCTCGTTGCGATCGAGACTTTCCCTTTCTCTTGCCCTAGTTGCAATCGAGCCCTTTTGCCCCCCGTAGCCGAACTACGGCAACTCTGATTCTCATGTTCAGATGAGATACGTAGGCACGAGATGCGATGTCTTGTCGAGTTTGACTAACAACTAATCCGTGCTTGTTTTCGCCCTCGTTGCGATCCTTTCTCTCGCCCTCGTTGCGATCGAGACTTTCCCTTTCTCTTGCCCTAGTTGCAATTGAGGCCTTTGTCCCTCCGTGGCCGAACTACGGCAACTCTGATTCTCATGTTCAGGTGAGATACGTAGGCACGAGACGCGATGTCTTGCCGAGTTTGACTAACCACTAACACTGATTTCCTTTCTCTCACCCCTATTGTGATTGAGATATCCCTCTTCTCTTGCCCTAGTTGCAATCGAGATCCTTGCTTCCTGTGCAAGCCTTGTCTAGGATAGGTTGGCCCTTGTGCCGTTTAGCTAGAAACCTTAACTTAGGGTTGACTTTGCATGACAACATCTAGGCTCGAGTCGTAGTCTCCCTAGAGTTGTGTCTCCCTCTGTTATCTGGTTAGGCTAGATCCTTGTCCCTGCGTAGGGGAACTACATCGCCCTGATCTTCACACCAGATGAAGTATGTAGGCAGGAGATTGAGCTGATCTCTCCGGGCGCCTTTTCTTTTCTTGTGTGTGTTGTTTGACAGTTATAGGCTCGAGTCCCCGACTCCCTATTAACTTGTTGTGTTGTTGTGCGCTTGGAAGTCGATGTAAGTCCATCGAGTGGCATTTGGGTTCCAGTGTGGGTGTGTTTAGGTTCGATGCTGACATAAGTCCAGCGATTGGCAGTCGGGCTCCACGTTTGCCTGTGTTTTGTTTTGTTTGCGTGCGTGTCAGCCGAGCTACGAATGCTCTGATTCTTCTCTCGTCCGAGAAGATACGTATGCATAGGATGCGGTATCCTAGCGAGCATGTTTCGTCTCCCCATTCCGAACTACTTCGACTCTGATGTCTATGCCTGATAGACTAAGTAGGCCCAGGATGCGACATCCTGCCGAGTCGGTTTCAGTCAGTCTCTTTCGTCTCTTTCAGCCAGTGTGTGTGTGTTTGAGCAGTGTTATAGCAACCAATATTTCCTTCCTAGTGTGCGTGGATCCCGTAGAGTACTACGGATGCGTAGGGTGCCTAACACCTTCCCTTCGCATAACCGACTCCCGAACCCATTCTTTTTGGTCGCAAGACCATGTTCTTTCCTAGGTTTACTTCGAGCGTTTCCTTTCCCTCTTTTGGGATAAATAACGCACGGTGGCGGCTCTGTTGTTCTTTCTTTTCCCGCCGGTTTTTCGCGCGATGCGACATAGCCCAGACGGCTTCTGATGCTCAATCTTCGACTTCTGACAAGTCAAACAGGAATAAACAAAACTCGCAATTTCTCTTTTCATTCCCGGCCACCAAAATAACTTCTTCAAATCATGATACATCTTTGTAGCTCCAGGATGAATACTCAAGCCACTACGATGTCCTTCCTCAAGGATACTCTTCTTAAGTTCGGTAACATCCGGAATACACACCCGATTACCAAATTTCAAAACACCATTCTCATCAACTCTGAATTCACCACCTTGGCCTTGATTCACTAAAGTCAACTTATCAACCAAAAACACATCGGATTTCTGACCCTCTCTGATCTCATCCAGAATACCACTCGTTAACTTCAACATTCCCAATTTAACACTATTGTGAGTACTCTCACACACCAAACTCAAATCTCTAAACTGCTCAATTAAATCCAATTCCCTAACCATTAACATAGACATATGTAATGATTTCCGACTCAATGCATCAGCCACTACATTTGCTTTACCCGGATGGTAATTCAAACCAAAGTCATAATCCTTCAGAAATTCTAACCATCTCCTCTGTCTCATATTCAGCTCTTTCTGATCAAACAAATACTTTAAACTTTTATGGTCACTGAAAACCTCAAATCTTGATCCATACAAGTAATGCCTCCATAACTTCAGAACAAACACTACAGCTGCCAACTCTAGATCGTGTGTCGGATAGTTCCTCTCATGAACCCTCAGTTGTCTCGAAGCATAAGCTATAACCTGCTTATTCTGCATCAACACACCACCCAAACCCAACAATGAAGCATCACAGTAAACCTCAAATGATTCCGACGAACTCGGTAATATCAGAATAGGAGCAGTAGTCAACCTTCTCTTTAATTCTTGGAAACCTTCTTCACATTTTGAGTCCCAAACAAATGCTTGCCCCTTTCTAGTCAACATCGTCAACGGTAACGCCAACTTAGAAAATCCCTCAATGAATTTCCTATAGTAACCAGTCAATCCCAGGAAACTGCGAATCTCAGCAACAGACTTCGGAGCTTCCCACTTAGATACCGCTTCTATCTTAGAGGGATCAACAGCAACACCACCTCTTGAAATCACATGACCAAGAAAACTAACCTCTTCTAACCAAAATTCACATTTGGACAATTTAGCAAATAACTTCTTTTCTCGTAGAACTTCTAAAACCACTCTCAAATGCTCAGCATGCTCTTCTTCAGATTTCGAATACACCAAAATGTCATCAATAAACACCACAACAAACTTATCTAGGTACGGATGGAAAATCCTATTCATATACTCCATAAATACTCCAGGTGCATTAGTCACACCAAAAGGCATTACAGAATACTCATAATGTCCATACCTTGTTCTGAAAGCAGTCTTCTGAATATCCTCAGTTTTCACACGTATCTAATGATACCCAGATCTCAAATCTATCTTGCTGAACACACTCGCACCAACCAACTGATCCATCAAATCATCAATCCTCGGCAAAGGATACCGATTCTTGATCGTCACTTTATTCAGTTGCCTGTAATCCACACACAACCTCATAGTACCTTCTTTCTTCTTAACCAATAACACTGGTGCACCCCACGGTGACACGCTCGGACGAATAAATTTCTTATCCAACAGGTCTTCCAACTGACTCTTCAATTCAGTTAACTCAACAGCAGACATACGGTACGGAGCCATCGATATCGGTCTAGTACCAGGTACCAAATCAATCGAGAACTCAACTTCACGCTCTGGCGGTAATTCATTCACTTCTTCGGGAAACACATCAGGAAAATCACGCACCACTGCTAGATCGCCAATCACCAGTTTATCTTTAGCTCCCAGAGTCGCTAACAGCATAAACAACTCCGCCCCATCTGCTACTTCCTCATTCACCTGCCTGGCTGATAAAAACAAACTCTTTCCTTCTTCAATCTCAGGAAATATCACAGTCTTATCAAAACAGTTGATAGAAACTCGGTTAAACACCAACCAGTTCATTCCCAAGATAACATCAATCTGCACTAGTGGAAGACACACAAGGTCTATCCCAAAGTCTCTACCAAAAATACTCAAGGGACAATTCAAACAAACTGAAGTAGTAGTCACTGAACCCTTCGCAGGAGTATCAATCACCATACTTCCAAGCATCTCAGATATCTCTAACTTAAGTTTCACAACACAATCCAAAGATATAAAGGAATGAGTAGCACCGGTGTCAATAATAGCTACAAGAGGAAAGCCATTAATATAACACGTACCTCGGATCAAACGATCATCTGCAGAAGTCTCAGAACCCGATAAAGCAAAGACCTTGCCTCCTGACTGATTCTCTTTCTTCGGCTTAGGACACTGTGGACTGATAGGACCCAACTCTCCACAGTTGAAACAAGTTACAGTCTTCAACCGACACTCTGCAGCCAAATGACCACCTTTGCCACACTTGAAACACCTCATCTCAGCACTGGTACACTCATGGACACGATGTCCAGCCCGACCACATCTATAACACTTAGCAGGAGCACTAGAGTCTCCCCCACTAGGCCTCTTCATCCCACTCTGCTTCTGGAAACCTTTGCCAGCTGCATACGGTTTCCCACGATCATTCTGATTCTTGCCTTTCCTACCAACCCTTTGCTGATAGCTCTCTGCTCTGGCTTTGGAATCCTGTTCAAAAATCCTGCAACAGTCAACCAAGTCAGAAAACACTCTGATCCGCTGATATCCAATAGCCTGTTTGATCTCGGGACACAACCCGTTCTCAAACTTCACACATTTCGAAAATTCTCCAGCAGCCTCATTATAGGGAGTATAATACTTTGACAGTTCTGTGAACTTAGCAGCATACTCCGTAACAGACTTGTTACCCTGCTTCAATTCCAAGAACTCTATCTCTTTCTTTCCTCTGACATCCTCTGGAAAATATTTCCTCAGAAATCTCTCTCTGAACACAGCCCAAGTGATCTCAGCATTCCCAGCATTTTCCAACTCAGTGCGGGTAGCAACCCACCAATCATCAGCTTCTTCTGACAGCATATGCGTACCGAACCTGACCTTCTGGTTATCGGCACACTCAGTTACTCGGAAGATTCTCTCTATCTCCTTCAACCACTTCTGAGCGCCATCTGGATCGTATGCTCCCTTGAACATTGGAGGATTGTTCTTCTGGAACTCACTCAGTTGACGAGCAGCTCCCATTCCCACAACATTCGGATTCCCTCCAAGTACTCCAGCTAGCATACCCAGAGCCTCAGCAATCGCAGCATCGTCTCTACCTCTCCCAGCCATCTCTATTCTGAAAACCCAACAAGCTAAACAATAAGTACTGATAGGGTTACACAACACCTATCCCGTACAGGGGAACAGAATAATTACGACTCGACTCGACCGACTATGCTCTGATACCACTAATGTAACACCAACCTAAAATACCCCAAATATTTAATTAAAATTAATAAACATATAACAATCAGAGTAATTATGCCCTTCAAGGGTGTCACACACAATATTCCACAATATTCAACAATATGACGGTCATGCTCTTTTATTTATTCAAAACATAAACATTTGCATAAAACGCAGCGGATAGAGATCTCCTCAATCATGTAAAACATGTAACATTCACATGTAAATTATTCAACAACATAAAACATCCCATCCCGATGTTACATCTATCAGAGCACGACCCACTAAGGAGACTACACTAGACTCCAAGCATTCGCTTCTACTCAACTCATTTCTCGTTACCTGAAAAATAGTTGTAAGGGTGAGTTCCTCAATCAATATAATAAGCATTATAGAATATAATGTCATGTTAAGTAATTTAACACATTAATCACCCTAATCGCAACATACAATCAGTAACAGCATCATACTCAACACCAATATAAAGCACAAGTATAATCTCAAATCATACTCCATAACAACACAAACACACGTATAATATTGGAATACATCCATTCATATTATACGCCATACATACATTATGCAATGAGACTCCACACATGCGGTACCGACTATTCTTGAACATATAGTTCAAGCTCACCGATCCCTCCAGATACGGCTACTAAGCTCACTAGTCCCACTCATTTGAGACCTAGTGACTCACTCACTAATTCCTCACCATGGGAATTAGCTACAGCCCCAAAGGCTAGACTAT